>NC_058412.1:62972918-63206014 GCF_002201575.2 Neomonachus schauinslandi
TATCTCAATGTGGTTTTGATTTGGATTTCCCTGATGGCTAATGATGATGAACATTTTTTTCATGTGTCTGTTAGCCATTTGTATGTCTTCTTCAGAAAAGTGTCTGTTCATGTCTTCTGCCCATTTTTTGACTTGATTGTTTTTTGGATGTTGAGTTTGAGAAGTTCTTTCTAGATCTTGGATACCAGCCCTTTATCTGTAATGTCATTTGCAAATATCTTCTCCCATTCTGTGGGTTGCCTCTTTGTTTTGTTGACTGTTTCCTTTGCTGTGCAGAAGCTTTTTATCTTGATGAAGTCCCAAAAATTCATTTTTGCTTTTGTTTCACTAGCTTTTGGAGATGTATCTTGAAAGAAGTTGATGTGGCCGATGTTAAAGAGGTTATTGCCTATGTTCTCCTCTAGGATTTTGATGGATTCCTATCTCACATTGAGGTCTTTCATCCATTTTGAGTTTATCTTTGTGTATGGTGTTAGAGAATGGTCAAGTTTCATTCTTCTGCATGTGGCTGTCCAATGTTCCCAGCACCATTTATTGAAGAGACTGTCTTTTTTCCATTGCATATTTTTTCCTGCTTTGTCAAAGATTATTTGACCATAGAGTTAAGGGTCCATACCTGGGCTCTCTATTCTGTTCCATTGGTATATGTCTGTTTCTGTGCCAGTACCATGCTGTCTTGGTGATCACTGCTTTGTAATATAGCTTGAAATTGGGCAACGTGATGCCCCCAGCTTTGTTTTCTTTTTCAACATTTCCTTGGCGATTCGGGGTCTTTTCTGATTCTGTACAAATTTTAGGACTGTTTGTTCCAGCACTTTGAAAAATGTCACTGGAATTTTGATCGGGATGGCATTGAAGGTATAGATTGCTCTGGGTAGCATAGATATTTTAACAATGTTTATTCTTTCGATCCATGAGCAAGGAATGTTTTTCCATCTTTTTGTGTCTTCTTCAATTTCTTTCATGAGTGTTCTGTAGTTCCTAGAGTATAGATCCTTTACCTCTTTGGTTTGGTTTATTCTGAGGTATCTTATGGTTTTTGGTGCTATTGTAAATGGAATCATTTCTCTAATTTCTTTTCTACAGTTGCGTTGTTAGTGTATAAGAAAGCAACTGATTTCTGTGCATTGATATTGTATCCTGCCACATTACTGAATTGCTGGATGAGTTCTAGTAATTTGGGGGTGGAGTCTTTTGGGTTTTCCACATAAAGTGTCATGTCATCTGTGAAAAGAGAGAGTTTGACTTCTTCTTTGCCAACTTGAATACCTTTTATTTCTCTTTGTTGTCTGATTGCTGTTGCTAGGACTTCTAGTACTATGTTGAACAATAGTGGTGAGAGTGGACATCCTTGACGTGTTCCTGATCTTAAGGGAAAGGCTCTCAGCTTTTCCCCACTGAGGAGGATATTCATTGTAGGTTTTTCATAGATGGATTTTATGAACTTGAGGAATGTTCCCTCTATCCCTATACTCTGAAGAGTTTGAATCAGGAAAGGATGCTGTATTTTGTCAAATGCTTTTTCTGCATCAATTGAGAGGACCATATGGTTCTTCTCCCTCCTCTTATTAACGTGTTCTATCACATTGATTTGTGAGTGTTGAACCACCCTTGCATCCTGGGGATAAATCCCACTTGGTCATGGTGGATGATCCTTTTAATGTATTGTTGGATCCTATTAGCTAGGATTTTGTTGAGGATGTTGTAATCCATATTCATCAGGGATATCAGTCTAAAATTCTCCTTTTTGATGGGGTCTTTGCCTGGTTTGGGGATTAAGGTAATGCTGGCCTCATAAAAAGAGTCTGGAAGCTTTCCTCTGTTTCTATTTTTTGAAACAGCTTCAGGAGAATAGGTATTATTTCTTCTTTGAATGTTTGGTAGAATTCCCCAGGGAATCCATCAGGCCCTGGACTCTTGTTTTTTGGGAGGGTTTGGTCACTCCTTCAATCTCATTACTGGTTATTGGCCTATTCAGGTTGTCAATTTCTTCCTGTTTCAGTCTTGGCAGTTTATAGGTTTCCAGGAAGGCCTCCATTTCATCCAGATTGCTCAGTTTATTGACATATAGTTGCTGATAATAATATCTAATAATTGTTTCTATTTCCTTGGTGTTAGCCATGATCTCTCCCCTTTCATTCATAATTTTATTAATTTGGGTCCTTTCTCTTTTCTTTTGGATAAGTCTGGCCAGTGGTTTATTGATCTTGTTAATTCTTTCAAAGAACCAGCTTCTAGTTTCCTTGATCTGATCTACTGTGTTTCTGGTATCTAATTCATTGATCTCTGCTCTAATCTTAATTATTTCTCTTCTAATGCGTGGCTTCGGCATCACTTGTTGCTTTTTCTCTAGTTCTTTAAGGTGTAGAGTTAGTTGGTGAATTCAGGATTTTTCTATTTTTTTGAGTGAGGCTTGGATGGCTATCTATTTCCCCCTTAGGACCACCTTTGCAGTATCCTGTAGGTTTTGGACTAATGTGTTTTCATTCTCATTGGTTTCCATGAATTGTTTAAGTTCTTCTTTGATTTCCTGGTTCACCCAAACATTCTTGAGCAGAGTGGTCTTTAGCTTCCAAGTGTTTGAATTTCTGCCAAATTTTTTCTTGTGATTGAGTTCCAGTTTTGAAGCATTATGGCCTCAGAATGTGCAGGGAATAATCTCAATCTTTTGGTATTGGTTGAGACCTGATTTGTGACCCAGTATGTGGTCTATTCTGGAGAAAGTTCCATGTGCATTCGAGAAGAATGAGTATTCTGTTGTTTTAGGATGGAACATTCTGTATATATCTGTGAGGTCCATCTGGTCAAGTGTGTCATTCAAAGCTCTTGTTTCTTTGTTGATTTTCTGCTTAGATGCTGTCTATTGCTGAGAGTGGAGTATTGAGGTCTCCTACAATTAATGTATTGTTATCAATATGTCTCTTTATGTAGATGGCTGCTCCCATGTTGGGGACACAGATATTTACAATCGTTAGATCTTCTTGTTGGACAGACCCTTTAAGAATGCTATAGTGTCCTTCTGTGTCTCTAACTACAGTCTTTAGTTTAAAATCTAATTTGTCTGATATAAGGATTGCTACACCAGCTTTCTTTTGAGGCCCACTGGCATGGAAGATGGATCTCCATCCCTTCACTTTCAGTCTGGATGTACCTTTAGGCTCAAAATGAGTCTCTTGTACACAGCATATGGATGGGTCCTGTCATTTTATCCAATCTGCAACCCTGTGCCATTTTATGGGAGCATTTAAGCCGTTCATGTTGAGAGTGATTATTGAAAGATATGAATTTACTGTCATCTTGTTGCCTGTGAAGACCTTGTTTTTATAGATTGTCCCTGTAAATTTCTGTTGTATATCACTCTTGGGGGTCTTACTCCTTTTATAGAACCCCCATTAATATTTCTTGCAGGGCCGGCTTAGTGGGCACATATTCTTTCAGTTTCTGCTGGTCTTGGAAGCTCTGCATCTCTCCATCCATTCTAAATGACAGCCTTGCCGGATAAAATATTCTTGGCTGCATGTTCTTCTCATTTAGTACCCTGAATGTCTTGCCAGGCCTTTCTGGCTTTCCAGGTCTCTGTGGATAGGTCTGACATTATTCTGATGTTCCTCCTTCTGTTCGTAAGGAATCTCTTCCCCTAACTGCCCTTAAGATGGTTTCCTTGGTTCTGAGATTTGCAAGTTTTACTATTACATGCTGGGGTGTTGGTCTGTTTTCCTTGGTCTTGGGAGGGGTCCTCTCTGCCTCTAGGACATGAATGTTTGTTTCATTCCCCAGATTAGGGAAGTTCTCAGCTACAATTTGCTCAAATATATCTTCTAGTCCTCTCTCTCCACCCCCTCCGGGATTCCAATAATTCTGACATCGGAACATTTCATGGTGTCATTTATTTCTCTGATTCTATTTTCACAGATTCTGAGTTGTTTTTCTCTGGCCTCCTCTTTTCCCTTTTTACCTATTAAATGGTCTTCCAGGTCACTAATTCGTTCTTCTGCTGCACTTACCCTAGCTGTTAGATTATCTAGATTAGATTGGATCTCATTGATAGCATTTTTAAGTCCTGCCAAGTCAACTCATTTCTGCCTTCAGAGACTCTATGTTGCCATTAATTGATTTCTCCATTCTAGTTATTGTCTTCACAATTGCTAGCCTGAATGTCATCTCCAACATCTTGTTTATATCTGAATCCATTTGTAAATCTGTGGCATAAGTCATAGTCTCTGACTCTTTCCTATTTTGGGGGTTCCTCCTCCTAGTCATTCTGTTGATGGGTGCTTGAGGGAATGTATAGAGTCCAAATTATTGACCATAACCCAAGCAAGATGCACCACTTTTCTAGGGACCTTAGGGTTGTTGGCCTCTTGTTCTCCCAGCCTATCTTCTGGGGGAGGGGCCTGCCATGCTGTTACTCAGGCAACCCTCTTTGGGCAGAATTTCCCTGCCCCCTGTGGCAGGGGATGGGCTCGGTGGGAACCGGTTTTTGGGGGCTTTTGTTCTCTGGCGGCTTTCCGCGTCTCTTCTGAGAGTCAGAGCAGAAGAGACCATTTCCAACTCTCTGCCTCAGAGTGGAGAGATCACAGTCTGTTCTTCAGTGAGCTCTCCAGGCCACACTCTCTCTGTTTCTGTCCATGCTACTATAAACTGCAGCATCCTGGGTTGTGTGTCCCTCAGCAGGGCTCCCAGTCCTCGCCTCCAGGTCGGGGTACATCTCTGCCCTTTGTGCTTCTAAAACTGCCAGCCGCCCGCAGTTCACACGTGGGGCCTCAGTGCTCCGGGTTTCCGTCAGGGAGGCTGCCCTAAAATCCTTTCCCCGCTGTTACCGGTCTTCGAGTCTGTGCCCTGTCCCAGTGCAGGAGGCTATTGCTCACTGGTGGTGCAGGATCCCAGTGGCTGGCTCCCTCCCCTTCTGTTTATATTCTGATATCTGCCCATGGAATCATGGCTCCCTGCTTCATACCTCGAAACCAACCACCTGTGATATTCTGTTTGTAGAGATCCAGATCTATCTTCTTACATCTCAGGCTGATTTCATGCGTGTTCAGAGTGGTCTGGTAGATATCCAGCTCAATTCCGGGGACTGGTTGGAATAGGGTCCCCTACTCCTCTGCCATCTTTTCCCCCTCCAAAAAGCATACTTCTAAATAACACATGGCTCAAAGAATTCTCAAGAGAAATTTAAAATATTTTGAACTAATGAAAATACAACTTATTAAAATTTATGAGATAAAGAAAAAAGACAGCAGAGGGAAATTTATAGCATTAAATGCATTCATTGGAAAAGAATAAAAATCTAAAATCAATAATTTAAGTTTCAATGTTAAGAACTAGAATATGAAAGCAAATTAAACCAAAGTAAACAGAAGAAATAAATAATAACAATTAACAGAAATCAATAAAATCGAAAATAAGGAATTAATAGAGGAAATCAATGAAAGCAAAGATTGCTTCTTTAAAAAAGTTCAATAAAACTGACAAACTTCTAGCTGGACTAACTAAGAAAAAAAGTGAAAGCCATAAATCATAAATGTCAGAAATTAAAAAGAGGCAATCATTACTGATCCCATGGACATGAAAAAATAATAAAGGAATATTATGAAGAATTCTGTTCACACAAACTTGATAACTTAGATGAAATAGACCAATTGAAAGATAAAATTTACCAAAACTCACACAAGGAGAAGTAGATAATTTGAATGCATGTTTATCTATTAAAGAAATTGAATCAACAATTAATCTTCCAAAACAGAAATCCCCAGGCTAAGATGGGTTCACTGATAAATTCCACCAAACATTTAAGGAAGAGATTATACCAAGTGTCTCCAATCTTCCAGAAAATAGAAGCAGAGGAAGTACTTTCCAACTTAATCTAGGAGGTCAGCATTACATAAATATGAAAACCAGAAAAAATATTACAAGGAAGCATTATTATAGACCAGTATCTGTCATGAACATAGATGCAAAAATCCTCAACAAAATGTTAGTAACAGTGTATTAAATTATACACCATGACAAAGTGAGATATATTCCAAATATGCAAGACTGGGTGAACATTCGAAAATCAATTAATATAATCCATCATATCAGAAAGCTAAAGAAGAAGAATGATATGATTTATATCAGTAGATGCAGAAAAAGCACTTAACAAAATCCAGCACCCATTCTTGATAAAAACCCTCAGCCAACCAGGAAGAGAAGGAATTTTTCTGTGTAATAAAGGACGTATACCAAAAAAACCTATAGCTAACATCATACTTAATGGTGAAAAACTAGATGCTTTCTCCCTAAGAGTGGCAATAAGACAAGGATGTTCCCTCTTTACTCCTACTCAACATTGTACTGCAAGTCCTAGCTAATGCAGTAAGCCAAAAAAAAAAAAAGAAAAAAGGAAATAAATTGTATACATATTGGGAAAGAAGAAATGAAACTATCTTTGTTTGTAGATACGACTCTTTATGTAGCAAATTCCAAAGACCCAGCAAAAAGCTAGAACTAATAAGGAAGGTTGCAACATACAAGGTTAATATAGAAAAGTTGACTGATTTCCTATAAACCAGCAATGAAGAATTGTAACTTGAAATAAAAAACAATACCATTAACATAGCACAAATAAATTACTTATTATAGATAAGTCTAACAAAATAGGTACACAATCTATATGAGAAAAACCACAAAACTCTGATGAAAGAAATCAGAGGTCTAAATTAATAGACTTAAGAGTAATATGCAAAACTATAAAGCTTCTGAAAGATAACAGGTGAAATCTAAGTGACCTTGAATTTGATGATATTTTAGATACAATACCAAAAGCACAATCCAAGAAAAAAAGTTGCTAAGTTCATTAAGGTTAGAAACCTCTTCTCTGCTAAAGACACTATTAAGGGGAAGAAAAGATTGACCAGAGACTGAGAGAAAATATTTTCCAAATACATGTCCGATAAAGGACTTGTATCCAAAATCTATAAGGAACTCCTGAATCTCAACAATCAGAAACAACCCAACTAAATTATGGACAACATCTCATCTAAGAAGACATACATATGGCAAATAAGGACATGAAAAGATATTCAATGTATGACATCCGCAGACTGCAAATTAAAGCAGCTATGTCAGTACCATAGCACACCTTTTAGAGAGCTAACATCCAAAACACTGGCAACACCAAATGCTGATGGGGTGTACAACATCAGGAACTCTCATTCATTGCTGGTGGGAATGCAAAATAGTACAACCACTCTGGAAGACAGTTTTCAGTTTCTTGCAAGGCAATCACAGTCTAAATATTTGAAATGAGTTGAAAACTTATGTCCACACAAAAACCTGCACACCAATATTTATAACAGCTTTATTCATAGTTGTCAAAAGTTGGAAACAACCAAATTATCTTTCAATAGGTGAATGGATAAGCAAATTGTGGTACATCTATACAATGAAGTATTCTTCAGAAATAAAAGAAATGAGCTATTCGGCCACAAAATTACATAAAAGAACCTTAAATGCATATTGCTACATGAAAGAAACCAGTCTAACAAGAGTACATAATATATGATTCCAACTATATGACATTCTAGAAAAAGCAAAACTATGGAGAGAGTGAGAAGATCAGTGGTTGCCAGAATTTTGAGGGGAGGAAGGAGTAGGTGGAGTATGGTAGATTTTTAGGGCAGTGAAAGTACACTGTATGATACTATAATGGTGGATACATGACATTATGCTTTTGTCAAACCCACAGAACTCTATGACACTGAGAATGAACCCTAATGTGAAATATAGACCTTAGTTAATAATAATGTGTCAATGTTGGTTCACCAATGGTTACAAACATACCACACTAATGCAACACGTTAACAGTAGGAGAAACAATGTATGGATGGTAGGGGAAAGAGGAGATATATGGGAACTCTGTATTTTCTGGGTAGTTTTTTTGTAAATCTAAAAGTCTTTAGGAAAAAAAAGTCTATTTTTTTAAAATGTGGTAATTGGTCCAACATTACTCAGCACTTAAGGAAGTGTTTGCTCAAGTGATAATAAGGTTGCTTTTAAAATAAACATGCAAAGTTAATATATTCAAACGATGGATGTCATTAAGTAGCTGCCTTTTGAAGTAGTATACCACCATGTGTCCATTGCTCTAAGATTTTACACAGAAGGTGGTAAAATTTTGTGGGAAGGTGAAGTGGATCTCTTTCCTTTGTTCTAGATCCATTCTCCACCTTTCCCCACATTGCCCGAAGACTGTTGTAAGAATCACGTTAGTAGACTCTCTTGCCCAATAATGTGCTCTGGCTGGTGGTTGTGTCCAGCGAGTGGTGAGCAATGGCAGGGACCAGAGGAAAGATAGAGATTGAGCCTGGGTTTACATTCTGTTTCTTTCATGTGAGGTCATCTTTGTCTGGCACGAGAAAGAGAGAGAGAAAGAGAGCAAAAGAGAGAGAGCACAAGGAGGGGGGAGAGGGAGAACCAGGCTCCCCACTGAGCAGGGAGCCTGACGCGGGGCTGGACCCCAGGACCCTGGGATCATGACCTGAGCCAAAGGCAGACACCTAAGATACTGAGCCACCCAGGCATCCCGATGGCACTAGTTTCTATGTCTCTCTGTCTCTCTGTTTGTCTCCAGGTTCCAGTTACTGCTCCATCCCCCTACCCTTTCAGGCTAAAAAGCTAGATGTTTCCCTGCTCTTCCTAGCTGCACTATTCCTTATAGTCTCCATGCTGTCACAACTTTACAATTTATCTTTTTAAGCAAACATCATAGTACTGTCATTTTCCTACTAGCAGCATCCTTTCTGATACAGGATTAATAAAGGAAATTATCAGCATAAGCCTTAAGATGAATATTAAATAATTTAAAGATATTCACCAAATTATTAGATGAATAAGCCCTTTGCCTCCAATAATAGTGTGACTTTATTGATATTTGGTAACTTACCCCATACTTCTTTCCTAATATATTTATTATTCCTATAATGCTGTATATGTTGTACTGCACAATAAATACAAATGAATTTCATATCCCTTCTCTAACCCCCCAAAACCAATGTACTTTTCTTAAAATAGAATTTTTTATATTTAGGAAGAAATTAGGCAAATGAAAAATATGCCTGTGTGAGTGTGTGTGTTTCTTAAGGAACTGGTCAGTTAAGGAGCAAGGAATCTTGCTTAATGGTTATAGTAATGATTTCAATAAATTAGTTGTTATTACTGATATTTTTTATATAATATTACCTTTAAAACAATTATAGAGTTGAACTCTTGTGAAAACAAAGTCACTTCCTTAAAAGGTGTAGACTACATTGCTTATTTTCTAACAGCCAAATCATCTGATATTTTATGTCTTGGCCCACAGAAATAATATAAACTTATCTATCTATCTATGCTAAACTTTTTGAATTTTAGTGATTTCTTCGCTCTTAATTTTATAGCAAAATTTAGGCTTTTCACTAGAATTCTGTAACAGCAATTTGAAAGACTCACCAAGAGCTTATTTTATTCAGATCATCTTTTGACCTTTGGAAAAGTAAGCCAGCCTAACTACTCTTATGAATATGTCATTATTATAATAATATTTTAAATTGGTACAGTGCTTTGTCATTTTCAAAATGTTTTCATATACACTGTTTGTTCTTACAGTGGTTTACAGAGAGCTTGAAATGATTTTTCTTTTCTGGATTGCAGATGGGGAAAAAAAAAAGCCCAGCTAAATTAAATGAATTTTCTAAGAACAGAGAGTTCCCTAGGGAGAAATTGAATTTGGATAAAATCTGAACCTTCTAATCTTTTTTAAGATTTTTACTTATTTATGAGAGTGAGAGAGCACGCATGAGCACAGGCGAGGGGAGAGACAGAGGGAGAGGAGAAGTAGGGGCTTCATCCCAGGACCTGGGAATTGTGACCTGAAGCGGAATGTAGACACCCAACTGATTGAGCTACCCAGGTGCCCCTGAATCTTCTAATCTTAATCCTAGTGCTCATTTCAGTCAACCTTGTTTAAAAAATAGAAGCCACATGAAACAATCGAATCAAAATAAAATACTTTTTCTAAAATCTAAAATTGCCCAATTAAAACCAAACAAACACACAAGTGAGCAACCTTCATTTTAAGAATCTGGGTTCAGGTTGTACTGGTTTGTTATATATGCTGACAGAAGGAGGGCACAGAATATTTACCCAGAGGATACTAGCCTAATGACCTTCGGTGAGGCATTTAACCCCTCTGTACCTCAGATGCTTCTACTAAGTAAGAATAATAATTTCTCAGAGTAGGGTTTGCCAAATAGAAGGCATTCCATAAATGGTAGTAGTAGCTGTCATTACCATTTTCACTACTATTTTTCCATCTAAATCTGGACTGTCTTTTTATGCAGAGAGCCAGCATTGTGCTATTTGTTTTTTGCCCTGGAATTTCAATAGGGAAGAAATGAGATCGTCTGTCTACCTGGATTCACTGGCTTTCTTATTGAGGATGCTTTTATTAGCTCAGCTAATTTACTTAAATATTTTAAAGGTTTCTTCACTAAGTTATAAAATGGGAATTCTATTAATATGTATTGATGAGAATTCAATGGGAAAGTATATAAAAATTGCTTTGGAAACTGCACATATTATTAGTCCATATGATGGTTTTGATGAAGAATCGTAATGTGAACTAAATAGTCATTATCCATTTAAAGGCTTATACCACTGTTTTGATATATTCATAATCAAAATATGTGTTGTAGACAATATATTGGGAATCAAATGGAAAACTGATATATGACAAATAATTTGCAGTTGGTAAATACTGTAACATGGGCATGGCAGAAAATGTTGAAAGTCATCTGTTCCCATAATATACACAGGGTGCAATTTTGCTAACTAGCTTCAGAATCTGTACCCTTGCCTTAACCTTCCTCAAGGCCAAATTGGTAACATTGTCCCTTATTCTGCAGTCTTTGAGGCTATAAAGTCACTTTCAGTCTGGAATTTTATTGGAAGATAAACATATACCTGAAAGTTGGTCAGCAAATTTCAGTTATTATAAATCCTCTTGATTTTCCGTGTCTATGTAATTAGACTTCTTTTTGCTTTTTCCAATCGTAGCAAATTCTGACACCAAGATACCCATGATATTGATACCTTATATCCACTAGATGTCACTATTTTCAAAGTAATAAAATGGAACTTGTGCCATGATGTAATCAAAAAGCTGTATCTTAGGTTTGCTTTTTTCAATCTCATTCTCTACCCCACCGTCTCTCTCCCTCCATCCCTCTCCCTGTGTCTCTCTTATTCTTTTCCCCTTTCAGCATGTGAATTTTTCTTTAAAAATAAATAAAGGTAGAGTTCTAAGGACCAATTGGAAAGTAAAGAAGATTGATATGCCCAAACTTATACATCATCCTTTGATACTGAATATTATCACGTTGAAATTTTGTGTATTGGAAGGAAAAAATACAGAACTAGAGCAAAATAAGTGGGATGTTGCCAAGCATTCTTAAACATCTCCTAAATAATCATAAACCATTTGCAAAGAGAAGTACTGAGAGACAAAGGAAGTTGTGTTAGCATGAAAGAAAAATTTCCCTGTTCCTTTTTTCTTGTATGATAATACAGAGAAAATTCAGCCTCTGAATTTGTATAAATAAAAGAACTCACAGATATGATTCCGCTCTGGGAGAGATTCAGTAAACAGAGACAGTCAACATTACAACAGAACTCATAAAATCCTACCTTTGGGGAAGAGAAAAAAAAATGACCTGTAGCAGTTCATTGGCTAGAAGAATAACATTTTTCAATAATATTTTTGAGGAAAGTAAGCTTGAAAAGACATTGTATATTTGAAGTGGTTAATATGTAATGGAAGGTATACTTTATGCAATTTTTATATTCTTATTTCTGATTCTCTGCATTTTTCAAAGAACAAGTGTTTCTTTCTTGTTTGAAAAAATATATAAACTGCACAATAGGCTATTGTAAAAAATCAATAACATCTCCATCCTCTCTCTGGAATATCAGCAACCCGAGAACTCATCGTGTTGCAGCATTAAGCTCTGGACCCACAGAGGTCACCAACCATTAACCTGGTAGAAGAATGAATGACCTGTAATATCGGGAGAAACATCAAACATATTTTACTTACCTCACTTTTCTCTCAACTTTGCCTGTTTTTACTTTCAAGCCTAGGAGGCCTCTGGGAAACTGTATTCGATTATCCAGCAAGAAAAGTCACTTGTCAACAAACTTCAGTGATTTTCTAGACCCTAACTTTTGGTAGGAAAGAGAAATAGACATGAGCAGTGTTAACAGGAAGCAATAAGGAACTCAGAGACATCAGCTGTACAATAACAGAGCCTCTAAAATGGAGCCACTGTGCCTCAATTGTGGCCGCATTCTTTTACCAGGATTCACATGGTTACTTGACTCCCTCGCTTGAGGGTGATAAACTTTAGACAGCTAGTGAAGCTAGTGAAGCAAACACCCTAACTGGTTTGCTGCTTCTTCATAATTTTATTATACCTGTTCTTCTCTCCAAGGGGATTCAAAACTGTACTGGTCAGAAAAATGAAGTTATATTATTATAACTTCATGACAAAATTCCATTTTTGCTGAAGAGGTTAGAGCTAAGTTTGGTCTATATTTTTCACTGCTTGTTGAGGAACTGAGGTAGTAATTTTCTTCAAGTGTTATAAATCAAACAAGTCTCCTTCAATAATGATTCATTCATTCATTTGCCAAATGTTTATTGAGCAACTTACTGTGTCTTGGTGTTATTCTATGGATGTGGGATAGAGCAGTGACTGATAGAAGGAAATACCCCGTGCCTTCGTGGAGCTTATATTATAGTAGAGGAAATCACAGGGAAAACGTGTAGTTGTCTACGTTTCTTATTTTTTCATTAAACCTAATTTGGTTATGATATTTTTTAAAAATCCTCCTAGTAACACTCATTTATTCATTAACTATTTTAATGTCTATAACTAGCATTTCTGTAAAAATATCAATATGTTAACATGAAACTATAAAATATTTGTAATCCTTGTGGTAGTGTTTTACCATCCAACAACAGTTATTTTTTATTTTTATTTTGTTTAAGAGCTATAATGTCATCAAAAGAGGATATATCTTTATATATCTATATAGATGTGCATACATATATATATACACACACATACACACACACACACATATATACACACACACACATATATGCAAACAAAAGTAAAGAAAGTAAAACTATTTGATTTCTTGATAGTTTTGTCATTGGTAAATTATCTAGAAACAATTCTCTATGTCAAGTTATTTTGATATCTACAAAGATATTATATTGTTAGTGTGTTTTCAATAGAAGTATAGCTATTTTTTCTCTTTTTTAAATTTCTTTTTACCTTTAAGTCCCCTTCACCCATTTCTCCCACTCACCACCCCCTGCTTCTTGCAACCACCAATCTGTTCTCTTGCCTTTTCCCCCCTTAGATTCCACATATAAGAGGGATTATATGGTCCTTGTCTTTCTTGGTATGACTTATTTCACTTAGCATAATGCCCTCAAGATCTATCCATGTTGTCACAAATGGCAAGATTTTGTTCGTTTTATGGCTGAATATTCCATTGTGTATGTACATACACGCATATGTATATATATATATATATATATATACACGCATATATATACATACATATGTATGTATATATATATATCACAATTTCTTTATACATTCATTTATCGACAGATTGTTTCCATATCTTGGATATTGTAAATAATGCTGCATTGAACTTGGAGGTACATCTATCTTTCCAGTTAGTTTTTGTTTTCTTCAGATAAATACCCAGAAGTGGTATTGCCAGATCATGTGGTAGTTCTATTTTTTTTTCTTTTCTAAAGGATGTAATCAGCCTATCAATATCAAAAAGATTTCTGTTGTATCTATTGAAATTGAGGATTTGTTGTAATTAACAAACCCAGTGGTCTTTCCTCAGGTTTTTGTTTGTTTGTTTTTTTACATTTTATTGTGATATTAGTAATGAATAGTCTGTCTTTTATTGGTATTATATATCTTTAAAAGTACTTACCAAAATTAAGGCATAAATGCAAGAAGAGAAGAACAGTATTATTGCACAGAGGAAAATAATCCTTCATGTCAAGAGAAATTTTACAATTTTAGAACTTCTTTTTTTTTTTTTTTCTGCCTGCATTATTAAGGCCATTTTTTATTTTACTTCTTACCATGACCCTTCTGTTTTGCTTTTCCTCAAAAATTGGTGATCTTTGACCTGGGATCATGACCTGAGCTGAAGGCAAACGCTTAACCAGCTGAGCCACCCAGGTGCCCCTGATCATTTATATTTATTAATGAAGTACTGGTTGACCATGTAACTGGTGAAGGTTTCCTTTGCATTTGATAAGTTTCTTGACTACAGCTTCCCACCTCTGAACGTGAGGGATAAACGAGGTTTTGGGTAAATGCGTGGTTTTGCTTTTAAGCAGAATTTCCTCTAAGATGAGAGATCAGGACCTCCAAATTTGCCAAGTTGATTTTGCTTTTTAAGTAGGGTTGCTGGATTCAGTAAATAAAAATACAAGATGCCTTGTTAAATGTTAGTTTTGTATTAACAATAAATAATGTAATGTGAGTGTGTTACATGCAATATTTGGGAAATACTTATTCTAAAAATATGTTTTATTGTATATCTGAAGCTCACACATCCTGTATTTTATGTGGCAGCCCTATTACTGGGTGTTTGTGGAAATTCAGCTATATCTTCAGTTCTGCCTTTCATCTCTCCTCATTCCAGTCATCCATTTCATTGTTCCATAGAACTACAGAGATAAATCTTCCACAGTGATTAGTGAATGGGGTGGAGGGCACCAGCCATGCATGTAGATAGTCATTTCCTTATCCATCCAGTTTGCTGCCCCTGAAACTCCTGCTTGCAGTCACTCATGGCCACTCTGCTCACAGCTGCACTGCGAAAATTAGTGCTTTATTGGTGCATTTGTGACCTTCATTTTGTCTTCCAGAAATTGGTCAAAACACCTGCCCTGAAAATGACATACTTTTATATTTTTCACACTGCTGTGCATCTAACTGTTTGGTATATTTTTAGTTTTTTGCATGGGATCTTGGAGAGGCAGAGAGACTATATGGATAACAAGAGCCATTACCTTTCAATGTGTATCCATACCTCTTATTTAGAATTGTTCATTCAACCTCCAGAAAAAAAAAATGTTTGAAGAATTATTTCAGAGAATTCATAAGTTCTGACTGCACGTCTTTCAGCTCCTAATATATTTTTCTGCTGCAATTTACAGCAAAATTCTTCAAAAGAATTGTTCATATTTTTTGTCTCTGAACCTCCCTGCCATTCTGTTGTGAATCCACTCGAATCAGGCTTTCATCCACAACCATTCCGTCTTACCACTGAGCAATCAGAGAATCACCTTCACAGTATATAGAGTATCTCTTCTGGTTGGTAGTTTTAGTCATTATTCAAACTGTTGTGGCTTCAAATATTGTGTTAATTCAACAGAGAAGTGTATGACAAAAAGAGGGAAAGTAGGTCCTCATTTCACAATTTTTCCCAAGTAAATGTAAGATGAATTAACTATTTACATAAAAAGTATTAGAAGAAAATGCAACTAAATGTTTAAAAATTTTTGGAGTAAGGAAAATGCTCTTAACACAACATGAAAGGCATCATCCATAGGGAAAATTATTGATAGATTAAATAACCCAAAAAATGAATACTTTTGTGAATCAAAAGAGAACATGTCTTAGTCATTCAGCTGCTGTGTAACACTTGTACTATAGACTGGGTGGCTTAGATAGCAAACATTTATTTCTCACAGTTCTGGAGGCTAGAAAGTCCACAATCAAGGTACTGGCAATTTAAGTGTCTAATGAAGGCCTGTGTTCTGGTTCATAAATGGCCATTTTCTTGTGGTGTCCTCACATGATGGAAGGAGCAGGGGTGCCCTCTGGGATCTCTTTTATAAGGGCATGAATCTCATTTATCAGGGCTCCACCCTCATGATCTAAACACTTCCCCAGGGCGCCTGGGTGGCTCAGTTGGTTAAGCAACTGCCTTCGGCTCAGGTCATGATCCTGGAGTCCCAGGATCGAGTCCCGCATCGGGCTCCCTGCTCGGTGGGGAGCCTGCTTCTCCCTCTGACCCTCCCCCCTCTCATGTGCTCTCTCATTCTCTCTCTCTCAAATAAATAAATGGAATCTTTAAAAAATAAAATAAAATAAAAAAATAAAAATAAAAAAAACATTTCCCCCAAATCCTGACATTAAATACCATCCTCATTAGGGATTGGACATATCAACATAGAAACTTTGGGAGACACAAATATTTAGTCTTTAGTAGAGAATAAAATAAAAAATTAAAATGTTAGGGAAATATGCAAAAATTATTGACAAAGAATCATAATACTTAATATGTAATTAATATCTTAAGAATCAATGAAAAAAGACAGAATAGCAAAATGGACACAGGGCATAATAAGACTTGCTAGAGGAAAGATGTGCAGAAGGTTGTAAACAGACTATACAAAATTGTTCAGTCTAATAATCAGAGAAAAGTAAATAAAACAATAATTTGTGCCATTTCTTGCCTATCAGAGATATATAATTCTTTAAGAATGTTAATATATAGCCTTTGTTATGCATGGCTGATCAATGTTTAAATTAATAAAAAGAAAACTTTCAAGAGGGAAAATGGCAATACATAAAAATAAAAAATAAAAAAACTATACAATCTCTATATATTTTACTTAGCCTATGAATTTATTCAAAGGAATTAATGAAATAATGAGAGAAGTGTGCAAACATATATCCAGGATATTAACTGTAATATTATTTATAAGAGAGAAATATTTACAAATTGACAAAAATAAGGATTTGGTTATATAAATCATAGTTCATCTTTATAATAGTATATTAATCAGTTATTGAATGACATTATATAAAAAGATTTAAAATCATTGCTTTATATTCTCAGTTGTATTGTTAAGTGAGAATATTAGCTTACAAAATAGTACATATAATTGTTACAAAATAGCATAAGTGATATGAATATAAATTTTTTCCTTCCTTCTGAAATTTCATATTCAGCAAGTGTGAGTTCTGTCTATTCTATTATGTCTCTCATATCTTTTCTCTCCTCTCAATCCCTGCTGCCAGTGAACTTACTGAGACTTTTCCCAGTTGAACTATTAAGCCAGCTTCTTTAATTAGTCTTTCTGCCTTTTACATCTGTTCTACCACCAAAACAATCTGATACTCAAATCTAATCATTCATTTCCCTCCTCAAAAAAGACTCTCTCAGTCTACCCATGACCAATGTTGCGGCTGGACTGGCACTTGTGGTTCTTATTATGATTGCAAGATGCCCTATTGCAATAACCATCAGGAAACTTTGAGAAAAACAGAAAGGTTTCTTACTTACAAGTCTTGGAAATTACATGGCACACTTGTGGCCACACAGCAAGGGGTGGCAGTGGTGGTTGGGGGAGAGAGAGGATAAGTCAGCACTGGGCCTGGGGTTTTGCTTTTATTGGGGTTGAGGATGATGGCCTAGAGTTTTATAGGGTCACTCTTTATTCGTGAATTTAAAACATACAGGTGGGAATTTAAAATAGAAGAGAAAACAACAACAACAACAAAAACACACAAAAAAAACCAAGCGGCCCAAATGGCCAGTTATGGAAATCAGCCAAGATCTCTAAAACAAAGGAGCCTCAAGGTAGGGAGGAAGCCTGGCTATCTATTATGTGGCTGGCATTGTGTTGATAGAGAGATCCATATTTGAAGTGAAAGTCTCTTTGAAGTGAATGCCTGGGCAATCAAGGCTTGCCAGGCACTTGCTTTACAAAAAAGAGAAAACTCAACTGTCAGGGCTTACACTACAATGCTGGAAAATACCCAAGCTGCTGAATATATAACATCCACAAATCTTTATGATCTGAAGCCTAGGTACCTGTCTAGGCTCATGTCTTATCGTTGTGCTCCTTAACTCCCTTCTGTATTAGTTTTCCAGGGTTGCCATACAAATTACCACAAACTTGGCAGCTTAACAGTAGAGAAATTTATTCTTTCACACTTCTGGAGGCCAGAAGTCCAAAATTAAGGTGTTGGCTGGGTTGGTTCTCTAAGGGAGAATACTCAGGCCTCTCTCCTGGCTTTTGATAGCTGCCAGCAACCTTTGGCATTCCTTGGTTTAGGGTTACATAGTGCTGATCCTTGCATCCATTTTTATATGGCCTTCTTTTTCTTTCTCTGGGTGTCATCTCCCTGTCTTTCTTTTATAAGAATGCCAGTCATTGGATTTAGAGCCCACCCTAAGTTCAGGATGATCTTATCTGAAGAACCCTAATTGCATCTGCCAAGGCCATGTTTCCAAATAAGGTCACATTCCAAATAAGGTCCAAATAAGGGCACTGGGGGTTAGGACTTGGCTATATCTTTTTGGAGGATACAATTCAACCCACTAGACCTTCCTTTCTTATGCTTTAGTATTACTGAAATTCATGTGCTCCCATACCAGTCCTCTTCCTTTACACACATTGCAGATGGGATTCCTTCTGCCTAGAATTTTATTCCTCATGTGTGTTGACAACTTTTCACTCATTTTTCTAGTTGTATCTCAAGGGTTAATTTGTACAAGTCTTTTGTAACTCTAACATGAAGATTTAGCAGCTTCTATCATGCTTCTAATGACCTAATGGCTAGTACATCAAAGCACCACTACATTAAGGTACTTTTCCCCATGAGTCTCTACTGAACTATGACTCCTTATAAACGCATTTTAACCTTTGCATTCCTAGAATTTTGTGATTAGTCAATAAGCTTATTTTGGCATAACTTTGTAGCAGACGTTATGCCATAGGATGCTGAAAACCCATGTAACAGATATTATTGAGCACTAATTCCTCTATATGACATGATACCCGGTACTGAAGGAGCTGCCAGAGAAATGGAAGACATAGCTTTGACCTTTAGCATTTTCTTATAGAGTAAAAACAAACTTTGAAAGGATTAAGTAACTAATTGGGCCTAGCATATAATTACTTAACAAAAGAAATGAATCATCACTTTGAGTTGGTAGGCTTCATAGAAGATGGAATTTAGGTTGAACCTCGAAGAAAGAGTAGGATTTGGAGGACACTTCAAAACATGCTTTAGTTGATCAGATCATGGGAGAAAGTAGTTCATGCAAATAACTGAATCTTCAGTGAGTTCTGTTCATTTGATAGCTCCATCCATGAAGACCTCTGATGAGAAGGAAAATGTCATATTGGACAGAGCTTTGAATTACCTTGTACTACTTCCTAACTATGTGACACTCTGAGTCTGCATTCTTATCCATAAACTATAGGTAGGAAATCTTGCCTCTTCTGATGGTCATATGGATTAAATTATAGTACATATGGAAGGTGCCAATTTATAAGCATTGGTCAATAAAAGTGGAATCCCTTTAGAGTGGAGTCTCCATTTTGTCGTTATTGTTTGTTTTGTTCTTGTTTTCCCAGTAAGCTGGTACCAAGGTCAATTTAAGATAGTGACAATATGTCTGCGTGACCAGATGATTTGGAAACAGAACACTGAAAACTGTTGTTGATTCAGATAAAGAGAACACTTTACCCTGGCAACCTGCACACTTAATGCCGGACTTAGGCTTGGAGAGGTCATGATAACCAGGCTTTGCCACTGATAGGCAATAGAGAGAGCATCAATCACCCACTTTCCCAGCAGGGATAAAGGAAGGGGGATGATGTGGTGTTTGCTCAGAGTTTAGAGCTTCTCCATACAAAGAGGTCCTATTTGTACTGAGTTGGTATCTGGCTGGGATTAAGGGCCTGCTGTAGGTTGGTTTCTGACTTTTCTCATTCTGAATTTACAGAAACTTGGGTAGGCAGAAAAATGAAAGGAATCTTCAAATTGTGGAATTTCTCTAGCAGGGCAGCTATTGTTCTTTGCTGTGCTGATGGGGTGGTAGTTCTCAAACCTAAGTGTGCACCAAACGGTCCTCAAGGGCTTTTAAGCCTGGATTCCTGGGCCCTCACTCCAGAGTTTCTGGCTTAAGAGGTCTGGGGTGAGATCTAATCATTTGCATTTCTAAGAAGTTCAGAGGTGATGCTGCTCCTCTAAGGATTATGCTTTGAGAACCACTATATTAGAGAAACAATACTTAATCTCATGAAAGGGCTTTGTCTTTAGTAATAATCTTTAAGAGATTAGCATGTAACTGGAATATGTTCAGTCTTCTTGCTGCTTCAGGTAGGAAACATTGAAATTGCTTTACTTTACTCTTAAAGAAAAGACACTGCCAGCACCTCAAGTTTTTAGACATAAATTCATTCTCTAAAACCCACTTGTCCTCTTTTTTCTACACTTGTGATGCCCTATATGGTTTATGTAACAGTCAAATTCCAACAGATTGACAGGAGTTACCTGAAGTGCCGTGTTAAGAAGGAATCATATAGGGTTGCCAGATAAAATTTAAGATGTTAAATTTGGATTTCCAAAATACAATAGACACTTAAAAATTAAAAAAAATATATTTTATTTGTTTATTTGAGAAAGAAAGAGAGCATGAGTGTGCGGGGGCGGGGGAGGGATGGAGGCAGAAGGGAAAGCAGACTCCCCGTTGAGCAGGGAGCCCAACAAGGGGCTCTATCCCAGGACCCTGAGATCATAACCTAAGCTGAAGGCAGACCCTTAACTGACTGAGCACCCAGGTGCCCCTAGACACTTTCTAATATAAGATTGTCTAGTGCTATATTTGGGATATTTTTTTGTTCATTTGAAATTTAAATTTACCTGGGTATTTGGTACTTTTCTTTTTAAGATTTTATTTATTTATTTGAGAGAGAGAGCAAGAGAGGGAGCACAAGCAGGGGGAGCAGCAGAGGGGAAGGGACAAGCAGGCTCCCGCATCAGGGAGCCTGATGCGGGACTCGATCCCAGGACCCTGGTTTAATGACCTGAGTTTAAGGCAGACACTTAATGGACTGAGCCACCCAGGTGACCCTATTTGGTTTCATTTGTTAAACATGGCCATTCTACTGATGGTATACCCAGGCTAACAGGGAATGTGTGGCAATTGATTTGCTAGGTCTGCTGGGAAAATGGGAGTGGAGATTAATGGCTGCATACACAAAGAGTGGAACAATCCTTGTATTGAAACTGGAATTGTCTATCAGCCCTTCACTCATATTCAATATGGGGAGGCTTCTTATCAGTAGGGGAACAAGGGGACATGTTTTCTATCATAATATATCAACCACTTCACTGCAAACAATTTGACATTCCTTACCTGGAATTCACATGGCATGGGACATGAGATGAGGAGAATGTTGGCAGCAGCTGCTGTGATAAGTGATGCATCGTTTTGTGCTAATGGCACTTAACAGTGGAAGCCGTCAACTGCTATAAAATTAGGGCAGCTACAACTCTGCCATCAAGTGACTGTTTGTCACTGCATGGGTCTCAGTCTCACAAGCACAGCGGCTCTGGAGAGCGCCGCGTGATGCATTTGCACTTAATCGATGGGTTTGACCAAATGCTGCTGGTATTTTACAGCCAAGATATCCTTTATCCCATCAGCTCTGAGTCAGTGTTTGAATAGGGCCTGTGAAATTTTCTCCATACTATGTTCTTAAGTGAAACTCCATGGTCTTTCATATCCTGAAATAAAAGTGTAAGTAGTAAGGGATACATTTACAGTGAAATGCTCTTTATCACTGAAAAACAGCTCATAAGAGCCATCACCATAAATGTTAGTGACCTGGACTCGGACCTGCGGTGAAGGAAGTGTTGTTTCCACTCGAACGTAGAAGAACACACCCTCCTCTCAAAAATGTGTATTCTAAGGAAAAATTTGTCTATTGAATTTTTAAAAATTGAGGCAATATGGACTTGTGCTTTCAAGAAGATGGAGACATATTTTTCTCTATTCCTCCTGCTTTGTCCAAGTAAAAAAAAATCCCCAGATATTATATATAAAACAAACATAAGAAGATTCTGAAAGACAGAGAGAAGGAAGAGAGACTATGGATCCTGGGACCCAAGGAACACCACAGCGTGAGTTTCCTAGGTTTTCCTTTTGCCTCATATATCCCAGATTTGAAGCAGAGGGAGGTGGCAGCTTGAAAATACCATGGGGCACTGAAAAAAAAAAAGACACCCTAACAAAGGCTTTCTGTCTCTAGTCAAAGGGCCAGGGAGAAGAGGCAACAGTAACGGGGCATCCCCCATTCTCCCCGCTGGGGTGGTATCAGAGGAAACCTTGTGGAGATTCAGGACTCTCGACAATACCCACTAAATGAAGTCACTCCTCCCCACCACCCATGGTGAGGGCCATGTGGGAAGCAACAAGGCACTCCTGTCTATATCAGACACATCAAGGCTAGCCCTAGAGCTCTGGGGAAGAAGGAAATCTAGAGTATAGGAGCCAAAGCTTTAGATTAGCTGAGCTCTAATTCAGTCTGTACTCCTTGCTACCTATGTGGCTTTGGTCAAATCACTCATTTCTCTGAGCATCAGTGGAGACCTAGTGGGAAGGAGGAAATCAAGCAATACAATGAACTAAAAGAAAGGAAAATACAACATATTATAATTTCTGGTACACAGCTCAAGCAGTGCCGAGAGGGATATGATAGCATTAAATGCATACATTAGAAAAGAAGAAAAGTTGCAAGTCTATAATTTAAGCTCCTATCTCAAGAACCTAGAAAAACAAGAGCAAAATAAATCTAAAGCAAGCAGAAGGAAAAATAATAGTAAAAATAAACCCAGGAACCAGTAAAATTCAAAATGGAAAAACAATACAGGAAAGTCAATAAAACAAAATGTTGCTTGAAAAGATCGATAAAATTGACAAATTTGTGACAAGATTGACAAAGAAAAAAGAGAGAAGACATAAATTATCAATATCAAAAATAAAACAGGGGAAATCACAATAGCCCATTAGATGTTAAAAGGATAATAAAGAGAATACTATATACAACTCTGTGCACATAAATTGACAACTTAGATGAAATGAAAAACACCAATTACTTGAAAAACACAAAATGCTACACTCACACAATATGAAATAGATCAGTTTAATAACTTTATAACTATTAAGGGAATTTAATTTGTAATTTAGAAGCTCCCTAAAAGAATTCTGCAGACCCAGTGGGTTTCACTAGAACATTCTGGCAAATGTTTAAAGAAGAATTAACACCAATTATACACAATCTCTTCTAGAAAATAGAAGAGGAAGTACCACTTTCTATTTCATTACATGCTTCTAGTATTATCCTAATGCCGAAGCCAAACAAAAACAGAACGAAACCACGGAAACAGTAGGCCATTATGTCTTATTAATATAGACGCAAACATCCTTAACAAAATATTAGCAAATAAAATTCAGCAATGTATAAAAAGAATTATGTGCCATGGTCAAGTGAAGTTCCTTCCAGGGATGCAACACTGGTTCAGTACTCAAAAATCAATCAATGTAATCCATTATACTAACAGGTTAAAGAAGAAAAAATCACGTGATTGTATCAATTGATGCAGAAAAAGCATTTAACAAAATCCAATACCTATTCATAATAAGAAGTATCAGAAAAACAGAAAGAGAGAGGGACTTCTGCTGTTTGATAAAGAACATCTACAGAAAACCTGCAACAAGATCATACTTAATGGTAAAACATTGAATGTTTTCCTCTAAGAAATAGGAACAAAGCAAGGATCTCTGTTGTCACCATTTTAATTCAATCTTATGATGGGAAGTCTGGCCAGTGCAATAGGCAAAAATGGTAAATAAAAAGGCATACAGATAAAGAAATAAAACAGTCCCTATTGGCAAATGACATGATTCTCTATAGAAAATACCAAGGAGGGCGCCTGGGTGGCTCAGTTGGTTAAGCGACTGCCTTCGGCTCAGGTCATGATCCTGGAGTCCCGGGATCGAGTCCTGCATCGGGCTCCCTGCTCGGCAGGGAGTCTGCTTCTCCCTCTCGCGCTCCCCCCTCTTGTGCTCTTTCTCTCTCTCACTCTCTCTCTCAAATAAATAAATAAAATCTTTAAAAAAAAATTAAAAAAAAATTAAAAAAAAAAAGAAAATACCAAGGAATCAGGGGACAAAAACAAGCAAACAAACAAACAAAAAACAAAAACAAAAAAGCACAAACCTAGAACTAATAAGTAAGTTCAGTAAGATTGCTGAATACAAACTGACATACAAAAACCGAAGTAGTTATATTTCAATATACTAGCAATGAACATATAGATACCAAAATTAAAAATGCATTTCTAATTGCTCATAAAATGAAGCACTTAGGTATAAATCTAACAAAAATTCTACAGAATTTACATGCTGATAACTACAAAATCCTGATGAAATAAATCAAGATAGATCTAAATAAACAGAGAGACATAAGGTGTTCGTAAATTGGAAAAATCAATGTAATAAAGATGCCAGTTCTCCTCAAATTGATGTATGAGATTTAATTCTGATAAAAACCCCAGCAAAAATTTGTGTATATCTAGACAGGATTTTTCTGATATTTATATGGAAAGTCAAGGGAGACAGAATAGCTAAAATAAATTTGAAAAAGAAAAACAAAGTGGGGGAGGGATCAGCTTACCTGATATGTAAGATTATTATATTGCTATTGTAGTCCATACTCTGTGGTGTTGGTGGAAAGACAGGCATGTATCAAAGGAGCAGAATAGAGAACCTGGACCAAAAAACCTACAAAATTCTGCCCCACTGATTTTTTATTAAATGTGCAAAAAACATTCAGTAGAGGAAAGACAGCATTTTCAACAAATAGCCTTGGAACAGTTTGACACCCATTACAATGAAGAAACTTTACTTAACTCTCATATCTTATACAAAAATTAATTCAAAATGGATCAGGGGCCTAAATATAAAATGAAAAACTATAAAGCTTAAAAAAATAAAAATTTGGGGGAACCTAAGACTTGGCAAAGAGTATTGAAACTTGACAATAAAAGCATGGTCCCTAGTAGGAAACACTGATAAACTGATGTCACCAAAATTAAAAACTTTTTCCATGAAAAATCTCAGAAGATGAATAGACAGCTATAAGAGGAAGAAAATATTTGTAAACTATATATCCCACAAAGGACTAGTATCTATAATATATAAAGGACTCACACAACTCAAAAATAATCCAATTAGAAAGTCAGCAAAAGATACAAAGAAATATTTCTCCCCCAAAGGAAATACATGTGACACATAAGCTCATGGAAAGATGTTCAACATCATTAGCTATTTGGGAAAGGCAAATTAAGACCATTATATCACTATGTACCTCTCAGAATGGCTTTAAAAATGTGACACCAGCAAATGCTGGCAAGGATGAAGAGAAACTAGATTATTTATACATTACTGGTGGGCATGTAAAATCATACAACCATGAGCACTTTGGGATTTGTTTGTTTGGGCTGTCTGATACATGAGCTACGTTCTTTGATAGCTGCCCTGTGCACTTACCATAGAGTCCAAAGCAGCCTTCAAGATAATCTAAGCCTCAGCCCACTCCTTATCTCCAACCACGTTTCTACTAACCCCTAAAAGTTCTTCAAATGCATTGAATGTATTTCTGTTTATTTAATATTTACTGTGATGTCTCTGTTGCGAAAAACACTTTTTCCTTCACTCTAAGTAAATATTTTTGATTTAAGTATCATTTTCTCAGAAAGTACTCCATGACTACCTGCAATCTAAATCATGTCTCTTTTTTTACACAATCACAATTCTGTATTGTTGAGAGTATTTTTTTAATTTTTTAAATTTGTAATTGAAGTGTAGACAACACAATATTATATTAACTTCAGGTGTACACATAGTGATTCAACAATTACATTATGAAATGCTCATCGTAAGTGTAGTTACCATCTGTCACCATATGAAGTTACTACGATATTATTGACTATATTCCCTATGCTGTGCTTCTCATCAAATAACATTTCTTCTACAAAATAAGTGTACTCAGGAAATTGTGAGGCACTTTTAATGCTATTGTCACTATTCTAAAGAGAAAAACCAGAGAACGGTATGTGATGAGGACTTCACTGAGATTGTTTCTGAAGTTTATCAGACTATATTTCTGAGAAAATATGCACATTGAGTTAAGTATTTCTATATTGCATACTTGAAGCTAATTAATAAAGATTAAATACAATTAATTGATGCACTAATAATTTATTAGGTTTTGAAAATTAAACATTGAATTTCTAAGAAATTACATATAAATAAGTAAATGCAATCTCAGTACAGTAGAAATATGATGAGTTCCATGCTCCAGAATCCATATTGCTATAAAAAAAGACCCAGGTCAATCAAGTGTTGGAATTTTGGATCTCAAAATATCCACAGATTCTAGGGCATGTAGAATCACAGAAGCACAGGATTTGTAATTATAACATTTACCTTTGTCTATTTAATATCCTAATCTGTTTTCCCCCACTTGACTACAAACTCAGCAGAGGCCATGGTTGTGTCATTGTATCCACAGTGCCAAGGATTGTAGCTGACACAATGTAGAAGTTAGAATAGTAGCACAGTAAAGACTTCTTTTTGTAGAAATATACCACAGTAAAGATTTCTTTTTTTTTTAAGATTTATTTTTTTATGTGACAGAAAGAGAGAGTGCAGTGAGAGAGGGGCAAAGAGAGAGAGAGAGACTCTCAAGCAGACTCCCCACTGAGTGGGAAGCCTGACTCGGGGCTCCATCTCACAACCCTGATATTATGACCTGAGCCAAAATCAAGAGTCAGATGCTTAACTGACTGAACCACCCAGGCACCCCAAAGATTTCTTTTTGTAGAAATATAGCACAGTGACGATTTCTTATTGTAGAACTATGCAGTCCACCTGAATTATCATGTGCAATCGAGTAGTAGTGACACTTCTGCAAATAGAGTGAATACTCAAAAATAGTTCTTCCTATGGATACCTAAAACCACAGGATGCTTGGTGTTTGTTTAGGAAAATAAAACTCCATGATTTTTATGAAGGTTATTCTCTGTGTTGACATTTTGTTTGAGCCAATAAAAGCTACTATTTATTGCACACATTCTATGTCAGGCATGGTTGAAAAGTATAATATATTTTATATTATTTAATCTTTACAACAATCCTGCAGCATCATTTGTTTTCATCTGACAGACAGAAATTAAAAGTCTGATGTTCAAGCCACATAGGTAGCGAGTGGTACAGATTGGACAGGAATTCAGCTTTGTACAAGTCAGTATCCTCAACTCTACACTGTCTGCTTCCCTACATCTCCAAGGCCAACCTTTTCATGTCTGGTATAGATTTCTGACTGCTTATTTTGGAAGGTTACAGGTTGCTTCTACGTTCCTCCTTCAAAGCTAAATTGAAATAAGAGATTACATCTGCTTTTTATTTTAATTTCACCACACAATGATAAAACCAGAAATTTAATGACGTTGAAAATGCTAAAATTTCATGATAAGAAATCTATATGGACAGTTTAGATGATAAGTTAATTGATGCTTTTATCTACTGTGAATATAAAACAGCCAACTTCATTATGTAAACTACCTTCTTTGTATAACTACGCAGGAACAATATTCTCTGAGAGTCTAAGTTTCAAAGAGAACTAAATAATGGGAAGTTGATAAGTGAAGTGCACTGTTATCATTGAGAAGTTCACATTTTTTTAAGTCCTTTTTCTTAAAAAATGTCGATGGGACTTTTAAAAAATTTTTTTATTGTTATGTTAATCACCATACATTACATCATTAGTTTTTGATGTAGTGTTCCATGATTCATTGTTTGTGTATAACACCCAGTGCTCCATGCAGAGCGAGCCCTCTTTAATACCCATCACCAGGCTAACCCATCCCCCACCCCCCTCCACTCTAGAACCCTCAGTTTGTTTTTCACAGTCCATTGTCTCTCATGGTTCGTCTCCCTCTCTGATTTCCCCCCCTTCATTCTTCCTCTCCTGCTATCTTCTTTTTTTTTTTTTAACATATACTGTATTATTTGTTTCAGAGATACAGATCTGCGATTCAACAGTCTTGCACAATTCACAGCGCTCACCATAGCACATACCCTCCCCAATGTCTATCACTCAGCCACCCTATCCCTCCCACCCCACCCCCCACTCCAGCAACCCTCAGTTTGTTTCCTGAGATTAAGAATTCCTCATATCAGTGAGGTCATATGATACATGTCTTTCTCTGACTTATTTCGCTCAGCATAACACCCTCTAGTTCCATCCACGTTGTTGCAAATGGCAAGATCTCATTCCTTTTGATGGCTGCATAATATTCCATTGTATATATCTACCACATCTTCTTTATCCATTCATTGGTTGATGGACATCTTGGCTCTTTCCACAGTTTGGCTATTGTGGACATTATTGCTATAAACATCAGGGTGCACATACCCCTTACGATCCCTACATTTGTATCTTTGGGTAAATACCCAGTAGTGCAATTGCTGGATCGTATGGGAGCTCTGTTTTCAACTTTCTGAGGAACCTCCATACTGTTTTCCAAACTGGCTGCACCAGCTTGCATTCCCACCAACAGTGTAGGAGGGTTCCCCTTTCTTCGCATCCCCGCCAACATCTGTCATTTCCTGACTTGTTAATTTTAGCCATTCTGACTGGTGTGAGGTGATATCTCATTGAGGTTTTGATTTGGATTTCCCTGAGGCCAAGCAATGTTGAGCACTTTTTCATGTGTCTGTTGGCCATTTGGATGTCTTCTTTGCAAAAACGTCTGTTCATGTCTTCTGCCCATTTCTTGATTGGATTCTTTGTTCTTTGGGTGTTGAGTTTGAGAAGTTCATTATAGAATTTGGATACTAGCCCTTTATCTGATATGTCATTTGCAAATATCTTCTCCCATTCTGTCAGTAGTCTTTTGGTTTTGTTGACTGTTTCTTTTGCTGTGCAAAAGCTTTGTATCTTGATGAAGTCCCAATAGTTCATTTTTGCCCTTGCTTCCCTTGCCTTTGGCGATGTTTCTATGAAGAAGTTGCTGCAGCTGAGGTTGAAGAGGTTGCTGCCTGTGTTCTCCTTTAGGATTTTGATGGACTCCTGTCTCACATTTAGGTCTTTCAACCATTTGGAGTCTATTTTTGTGTGTGGTGTAAGGAAAAGATCCAGTTTCATTCTTCTGCATGTGGCTGTCCAATTTTCCTAACACCATTTGTTGAAGAGACTGTCTTTTTTCCATTGGACATTCTTTCCTGCTTTGTCAAAGATGAGTTGACCCTAGAGTTGAGGGTCCCTTTCTGGGCTCTCTATTCTGTTCCATTGACCTATGTGTCTGTTTTTGTGCCAGTACCATACTGTCTTGATGCTTACAGCTTTGTAAAAGAGCTTGAAGTCCAGAATTGTGATGCCACCAGCTTTGCTTTTCTTTTCAACATTCCTCTGGCTATTTGGGGTCTTTTCTGGTTCCATACAAATTTTAGGATTATTTGTTCCATTTATTTGAAAAAAGTGGATGGTATTTTGATGGGGATTGCATTAAATGTGTAGATTGCTCTATGTAGCATTGGCATCTGCACAATATTTGTTCTGCCAATCCATGAGCATGGAACGTTTTTCCATTTCTTTGTGTCTTCCTCAATTTCTTTCATGAGTATTTTATAGTTTTCTGAGTACAGATCCTTTGCCTCTTTGGTTAGATTTATTCCTCGGTCTCTTATGGTTTGGGGTGCAATTGTAAATGGGATCGACTCCTTAATTTCTCTTTTTCTGTCTTGTTGTTGGTGTATATGAAGGCCACTGATTTCTGTGCACTGATTTTATATCCTGCCACTTTACTGAATTCCTGTATGAGTTCTAGCAGTTTTGGGGTGGAGTCTTTGGGGTTTTCCACATAAAGTATCATATCTGCAAAGAGTTTGACTCCTCCTTGCTGATTCGGATGCCTTTGATTTCTTTTTGTTGTCTGATTGCTGTGGCTAGGACTTCTAATACTATGTTGAATAGCAGTGGTGATAGTGGACATCCCTGCCGTGCTCCTGACCTTAGGGGAAAGCTCTCAGGTTTTCCCCATTGAGAATGACATTCACTGTGGGTTTTTCATAGATGGCTTTTATGATATTGAGGTATGTACCCTCTATCCCTATACTCTGAAGAGTTTTGATCAAGAAAGGATGCTGTACTTTGTCAGATGCTTTTCTGCAACTATTGAGAGGATCATATGATTCTTATTCTTTCTTTTATTAATGTATTGTATCACATTGATTGATTTGCGGATGTTGAACCAACCTTACAGCCCAGGGATAAATTCCACTTGGTCGTGGTGAATAATCCTTTTAATGTACTGTTGGATCCTATTGGCTAGTATTTTGGTGAGAATTTTTGCATCCATGTTCATCAGGGATATTGGTCTGTAGTTCTCCTTTTTGATGGGGTCTTTGTCTGGTGTTGGGATCAAGGTAATGGTGGCCTCATAAAACGAGTTTGGAAGTTTTCCTTCAATTTCAATTTTTTGGAACAGTTTCAGAAGAATAGGTATGAATTCTTCTTTAAATGTTTGGTAGAATTCCCCTGGGAAGCCGTCTGGCCCTGGGCTTTTGTTTGTTGGGAGATTTTTGATGACTGCTTCAATTTCCTTAGTGGTTATAGGTCTGTTCAGGTTTTCTATTTCTTCCTGGTTCAGTTTTGGTAGTTGATACATCTCTAGGAATGCATCCATTTCTTCCAGGTTATCTAATTTGCTGGCATATAGTTGCTCATACTATGTTCTTATAGTTGTTTGTATTTCTTTGGTGTTGGTTGTGATCTCTCCTCTTTCCTTCATGATTTTGTTGATTTGGGTCATTTCTCTTTTCTTTTTGGTAAGTCTGGCCAGGGGTTTATCAATCTTGTTAATTCTTTCAAAGAACCAGCTCCTAGTTTCATTGATCTGTTCTACTGTTCTGATGGTTTCTATTTCATTGATTTCTGCTCTGATCTTTATGATTTCTCTTCTCCTGCTGGGTTTAGGCTTTATTTGCTGTTTTTTCTCCAGCTCCTTTAGGTGTAGGGTTAGGTTGTGTATTTGAGACCTTTTTTGTTTCTTGAGAAAGGCTTGTATTGCTATATACTTTCCTCTTAGGACCGCCTTTGCTGCATCCCAAAGATTTTGAACAGTTGTGTGTTCATTTTCATTGGTTTCCATGAATTTTGAAAATTCTTCTTTAATTTCCTGGTTGACCCATTCATTCTTTAGTAGGATGCTCTTTAGCCTCCATGTATTTGAGTTCTTTCCAACGTTCCTCTTGTGGTTGACTTCTAGTTTCAAAGCATTGTGGTCTGAAAATAGGCAGGGAATGATCCCAATCTTTTGGTACAGGTTAAGACCTGATTTGTGACCTAGGATGTGGTTTCTTCTGGAGAATGTTCCATGGGCACTAGAGAAGAATGTGTATTCTGTTGCTTTGGGATGGAGTGTTCTGAATATCTGTGAAGTCCATCTGGTCCAGTGTGTCATTTAAATACTTTATTTCCTTGATCTTTTGCTTAGATGATCTGTCCATTTCAGTGGGGGGGGGGTTAAAGTCCCCCACTATTATTGTATTGTTGTCAATGTGTTTCTTTGCTTTTGTTATTAATTGCCTTATATAATTGGCTGCTCCCATGTTAGGGGCATAGATATTTACAATTGTTAGATCTTCTTGTTGGATAGACCCTTTAAGTAGGATATAGTGTCCTTCCTCATCTCTTATTACAGTCTTTGGTTTAAAATCTAATTTGTCTGATAGAAGCATTGCCACCCAGCTTTCTTTTGGTGTCCATTAGCGTGGTAAATGGTTTTCCACCCCCTCACTTTCAATCTGGGGGTGTCTTTGGGTCTAAAATGAGTCTCTTGCAGACAGCATATCGATGGGTCTTGTTTTTTAATCCAATCTGATAGCCTGTGTCCTGTGATTGGGGCATTTAGCCCATTTACATTCAGAGTAACTACTGAAAGATATGAGTTTAGTGCCATTGTATTGCCTGTAAGGTGACTGTTACTGTATATTGTCTGTGTTCCTTCCTGGTCTACGTTGCTTTTAGGCTCTCTCTTTGCTTAGAGGACCCCTTTCAGTATTTCCTGTAGGGCTGGTTTCATGTTTGCAAATTCCTTTGGTTTTTGTTTGTCCTGGAAGCTTTTTATCTCTCCTATTTTCAATGACAGCCAGCTGGATATAGTATTCTTGGCTGCATATTTTTCTCATTTAGTGCTCTGAATATATCATTCCAGTCCTTTCTAGCCTGCCGGGTCTCTCTGGATAGGTCTGTTGCCAATCTAATGTTTCTACCATTGTAGGTTACATATCTCTTCTCCTGAGCTGCTTTCAGGATTTTCTCTTTGTCTCTGAGACTTGTAAGTTTTACTATTAGATGTCAAGGTGTTGACCTATTTTTATCGATTTTGAGAGGGGTTCTCTGTGCCTCCTGGATTTTGAGGCCTGTTTCCTTCCCCAAATTAGGGAAGTTCTCTACTATAATTTGTTCCAATATACCTTCTGCCCCTCTCTCCCTTTCTTCTTCTTCTGGGATCCCAATTATTCTAATGTTGTTTCATCTTATGGTATCACTTATCTCTCAAATTCTGCCCTCGTGATCCGGTAGTTGTTTATTTCTCTTTTTCTCAGCTTCTTTGTTTTCCGGCATTTGGTCTTCTATATCACTGATTCACTCTTCTGCCTCTTTTATCCTAGCATTTAGCACCCCCATTTTTGATTGCACCTCATTAAAACCTTTTTGATTTTGACTTGGTTAGATTTTAGTTCTTTTATTTCTCCAGAAAGGGTTTCTCTAATAACTTCCATGCTTTTTTCAAGCCCAGCTAGTATCTTTAAAGTGATGATTCTGAACTCTAGATCCAACATCGTACTAATGCCCGTATGGAGTAGGTCCCTGGCAGTCGGTACTGCCCCTTGTTCTTTTTGTTGAGTTGATTTTTTCCGTCTTGTCATTTTGTCCAGAGGAGAATAGATGGATGAGAGAACAAAATGCTAACAGGGTAAAACGTCCCCAGAAAATATACTCTAAACAAATCAGAAAAGAGCTGAAACTGGGGGAAAAGAAAGGGAAAGAAAGAAAAAAGAAAAAGAAGAAAAAAGAAAAAGAAAAAGATAAAAACAAACAAAAACAAAACAAAACAAAAAAAACAGAATATGATCAAATATGATCAGGCTGGTGCATAGATCAGTGCCACACACTAGATTTTGGGTGTATTTTGGTCTGTTAGAAGAAAATGCCTCCCAAAATTTTAAAGGAAGAAAATCTTATATATGTACAAAATAAGGGTTGATATGATGAAGGGATGGAGTATGAGTGTAAAGATGAAAATTATAAAAAATTTTATAAAAGGAATTGATAAGAAGTTGTTTGAAAAAAGAGAAGAGGTTTTTTTTTTTTTTTTTTTTAAAAAGGAGAGAATGTGACCAGGCAGGAGACTAGAACAAAGCCATAGACTAGAGATTTAGGGTATATTTTGATCTGTTAGAAGAAACTGTATCTCAAAATTTTAAAGAGAGAACAACTTATATATATATGCCAAAAATAAGGGTAACTACTATGAAGGGATAGAATATGACTCTAAAAATGAAAAATAAAAATGTTTTTTAAAAAGGGGATTGATAAGATGTTGGTTGAAAAAGGGAAAAAGAAAAATTCAAAAAAAGAAAAAAGACAGTTAAAAAAAAAATTAGCTTTGAAAGACTAAAGAATCATGGTAAAAAAGCCATGGATTCTATGTGCAGTATTCCCCTAGCTCTGGAGTTCTGCTGTTCTCATTGATCGGTTCACTTGGTCTTGGCTGGCTGTTCTTGCTGATCTTCTGGGGGAGGGGCCTATTTCCATGGTTCCCAAATGTCTTTGCCGGAGGTGGAATTGCCCCGCCTTTGCCAGTCCAGGCTAAGTAATCTGTTCGGGTTGCTCTCCGGAGCTTTTGTTCCCTGCAAGCTTTCTGTACAGCTTTGGTCGATGGGGCATTTTTAAAGGAGTAACACAAGGTGCCTTAGGATCAGTCAGTAAATGAAAAACAGACCTACGTGGAGTGGTATGGAACCCCACACTCCCATTAGTACTTTCGCTTCCTCTCCTAGGAATCCTGGAGACATTTTTTTTTCAAGTAATTATGTTAGCGTTCTTACAAAATACTTTTACTTGCAATTTATTTTAAAGCATCCCCTCCAAAAATATCATTGCCAGAATACCAAAGTCCTAGTCCCATGTTCTGTGCAAAGATGACAAGAGCCTTCCAGAAGTGTCACTCACTCTATCAACAATCTACAGAACATCATGTCATTGATGTTAGTCCTAAGAGGGTTGGGTAAAGGACATAAATATTTAATAATTCCACCTCTCTTTACAGAATTCCTGGGAACAAGGAGAATAATACTTAAGGATTCTTCCAAATGCCATTAAAGAACAAACTATATCATCCATTCCAACTGTATTTGTTGAAAATACCCCTTATAAAGGGCTTACATTTTTAAATCATATGTTGTGTATCATGCACTGTATTCTGCAATTTAATTTTGATAGTAATGCTGTAAGCTAGCTATGATTAGCTCCATTTTATAGTTGAGAAAACTAATGATTTTAAAGACATCAGTGTCTGAAATCACCCTTCTGTCAAAAAATAGAGCCAGAAGTTGAAGTAGGAGTTTGTAACTTCAAACTCTGAATTACTTCCTAGGAGTGCCTATCATGTGCAGATCTCTTACCAGGCATGCAAGTGATTGCTCCCAAATCAAATGGTAACCAGAATTCCTGAGGTGATTGTAGATACACAGATTCCTACAAGACATCTTGTGAGTTTCTGATATAATAGTTTTGGATAAGGCCTGGAACAAAGTATCTTAGTAAACATTCAAGGAGTTTCTGATCAGCCAATTCAGGGTAACTTCCAGGATGCAAGGAGAAGTGTAATGGAATTCTACCCTCTAGGTGATTTGACTGTTGCAAAAATTATTAGCCACTGACAATGGGAATATATATTTTGAATATATGTTGCCTCTATAATTCCACCTTTAGTGAACTTTAATAAATTCTTGTTCAATCAGAATAAATTTTTTTCTTGATAATTATTGCTTGTGTTTTTCAAGATGAGAGGAAAGCAGAACTGTTTCAAATGAGCATTCAAACAGTCTCAGTGCACATTATAAATTCCAAAATATCACAGTAGTCCAAGATGGCAAAGGAGTAGGAGACCTTAGTTTTGTCTGGTCCCAGGAATTCAGCTAGATAGCTATCAAATCATTCTGAACACCTGTGAACTCAACCAGAGTTGAGAATAACTACAACTTTACATAGAGAAAAGTGACCACTTTTGCAAGTTTTTCTTTCTTTACAACTTTGGGATGCAATTTCTGCTAACAAACAGACCAAAATACACCCAGAATCTAGTGTATTGCTTTGTTCTCTTTATCTGTCTGATCATATTCTTTCTCTTTTTTTTTCTTCTTCTTTTTTATTTTTGTTAAAGTCTTTTTTAAATTTTCATCTTTACAGTTACATTTTATCTTTTCAGTGTATTTAATTTTAATTCTGTATATATTTAAGTTTTTCTTTCTTTACAATTTTGGGATGTAGTTTCTTCTAACATATAAACCAAAATACACTCAGGCGATGGTGTATTGCTCTGTTCTCTTCGCCTGTCTGATTATATTCCTTTCTTTTTAATTTTCATTTTTAGAGTTATATTCTATCCTTTCAATGTATTTAATTTTGTTTTTGTACATATAGAAGTTTTTCTTTCTTTACAATTTTGGGATCTAGTTTTCTAACAAACAGACCAAAATACACACAGGATCCAGTGTATTGCTCTGTTCTGTTCACCTGTTGGTTATATTCCCTTAAAAAAAATTATTTATTTACTTATTTTTGGTTTTGGGTCTCATCTGATTTGTTTAGTGTATATTTCTCTGGGGTGATTGTTTCCATTTTAGTATTTTGTTCTCTTGTTCATCTATTCTTCTCTGGACAGAATAACAAGATAGAAAAACTCGCCTCAAAAAAGAGAACAAGAAGCAGTACTGACTGACAGGGACCTAATCAGTATGGATATAAGTAAGATGTTGGAACTAGAGTTCAGAATAATGACTATAAAGGTACTAGCTGGGCTTGAAAAAAGCACAGAAGACACTAGAGAATCCCTTTCTGGAGAAATAAAAGAACTAAAATCTAAAGGAGTCAAAATCAAAAAGGCTATTAATGAGATGCAATAAAAAATGGAGACTCTAGCTGCTAGGGTAAATGAGGCAGAAGAGAGAATTAGCAATATGGAAGACCAAATGATGAAGAATAAATAGCTGAGAAAAAGAGATATAAAGCACTGCTGGATCATGAGGGGGGAATTGGAGAGTTTAATGATACAATAAAGCAAAACAATATTAGAATAATTGGGATCTCAGAAGAAGAGGAAAGAGAGAGGGGCACATGGTACATTGGAGCAAATTATAGTGGAGAACTTGCCTAATCTGGGGGTGGAAACAGGCATTCAAGTCCAGGAGGCACAGAGAACCCCCCTCAAAATCAATAAGAATAGGTCAACACCCTGATATATAATAGTGAAACTTGCAGCTCTCAGAGCTAAAAAGAAAATCCTGAAAGAAGCTCGGGACAAGAGGTCTCTAACCTACAAGGGTAGAAACATTAGACTGGCAGAAGACCTACCTGGAGAGACCTGGCAGGCCAGAAAGGACTGGCATGATATATTCAGAGCACTAAATGAGAAAAATATGCAGCCAAGAATACTTTACCCAGCAAGGATATCATTCAAAATAGAAGGAGTGATACAATCCTTCCAAGACAAACAGAAACTAAAAGGATTTGTGATCACTAAACTAGTCCTGCAAGAAATATTAAAGGGGATCCTGTAAGTGGAGAGAGAGACCAAAAGTAACAAAGCCCAGGAAAGAACAGACAATATACAGAAACAGTGACTTTATAGGTAATAGAATGGCACTAAATTCATTTCTTTCAAAAGTTACTTTGAATATCAATGACCTAAATCCCTCAATCAAAACACACAGGGTAACAGATTGGATAAAAAAGCAAGACCCATTGATATGTTGTCTGCAAGGGACTCATTTTAGACCCCAAAACACCTCCAGATTGGAAGTGAGGGGGTGGAAATCTATCATGCCAGTGGACATCAAAAGAAAGCTGGGATGGCAATCCTTATACCAGACAAATTAGATTTTAAACCAAAGACTGTAATAAAAGATAAAGAAGGACACTATATCATAATTAAAGGGTCTATCCAATAAGAAGGTCTAACAACTGTAAATATTTATGCCCCTAGCTTGGGAGCAGCCAAATATATAAACCACTTAATAACAAAATTAAAGAAACACATCAATAATAATACAATAATAGTAGGGGACTTAAACACCCCACTCACTGCAATAGACAGATCATCTAAGCAGGTGATCAACAAGGAGACAAGGACTTTGAATGACACACTGGACCAGTTGGACTTCACAGATACATTCAGAGCATTCCATCCTAAAGCAATAGAATACACATTCTTCTCAAGTGCACATAGAACATTCTCCAGAAGAGATCACATACTGGGTCACAAATCAGGTCTCAACTGGTACCAAAAGTCTGGGATCATTCCCTGCATATTTTTGACCACAATGCTTTGAAACTTGAACTCAATCACAAGAGGAGAGTTGGAAAGAACTCAAATACATGGAAGCTAAAGAGCATCCTACTAAAGAATGAATGGGTCAACCAGGAAAGTAAAGAATTAAAAAAACTCATGGAAACAAATGAAAATGAAAACAATACTGTTTAAAACCTTTGGGAGCAGCAAAGGCGGTCCTTATATGGAAGTATATAGCACTACAAGCCTTTCTCAAGAAATAAGAAAGGTATCAAATACACAACCTAACCTTACACCTAAAGGAGCTGGAGAAAGAACAGCAAATAAAGCCTAAACCAAGCAGGAGAAGAGATATAATAAAGATTAGAGCAGAAATCAATGAAATAGAAATAAATAGAACAGCAGATCAACCAAAATAGGAGCTGGTTCTTTGAAAGAAATAAAAGATTGATAAACCCCTGGCCAGACTTACCAAAAAGAAAAGAGAAAGGACCCAAATTAATAAAGTCATGAATGAAAGAGGAGAGATCACAACCAACACCGAAGAAACAAACAACTATAAAAACGTATTATGAGCAACTATATGCCAACTAATTAGGCCATCTGGAAGAAATAGACACATTCCTAGAGAATTACATACACCAAAACTGAACCAGGAAGAAATAGAAAACCTGAACAGACCCATAACCAGCAAGGAAATTGAAGTAGTAAACAAAAATCTCCCAACAAGGGCCAGATGCCATCCCAGGGGAATTCTACCAAACATTTAAAGAAGGATTAATACCTATTCTTCTGAAGCTGTTTCAGAAAATAAAAATGGAAGGAAAACTTCCAAACTCTTTCTATGAGGCCAGCATTACCTTGATCCCAAAACCAGACAAAGACCCCACCAAAAAGGAGAATTACAGACCCATATCCCTGATAAACATGGATGCCAAAAATCTTGCCAAGATACTAGTCAGCAGAATCCAGTAGTACATTAAAAAGATTATTCACCACAACCAAGTGGGACTTAATCCTGGGCTTCAAGGGTGGTTAAATATTCACAAATCAATCAAGATGATACACTACATTAATAAAGACAAGAACCATATAATCCTCTCAATAGCTGCAGAAAAAGCATTTGACAAAGTACAGCATCCTTTCTTGATTAAAACTCTTCACAATGTAGGGATAGAGAGAACATACCTCAATATCATAAAAGCCATGTACGAAAAGGCCATAGTGAATATCATTCTCAAGGGGGAAAAATGAAAGCTTTTCACCTAAGGTCAGGAACATGGCAGGGATGCTCACTCTCACCACTTTTGTTCAACATAGTACTAGAAGTCCTAGCCTCAGCAATCAGACAACAAAAAGAAATAAAAGTCATCTGAATTGGCAAAGAAGTCAAACTCTCACTCTTTGCAGATGACATGATACTCTATGTGGAAAACCCAAAAGACTTCACCCCCAAATTTCTAGAACTCATAAAGGAATTCAGTAAAGTGGCAGGATATAAAATCAATGCACAGAAATCAGTTGCATTTCTATACACTGACAAGGAGACAGAAGAAAGAGAAATTAAGGAATGGATGCCATTTACAATTGCACCCCAAACCATAAGATACCTAGGAATAAACCTAACCAAAGAGGTAAAGGATCTGTACTCAGAAAACTATAGAACACTCATGAAAGAAATTGAGGAAGACACAAAGAAATGGAAAAACATTCCATGCTCATGGATTGGAAGAACAAATATTGTTAAAATGTTATGCTACTTAGAGCAATTGATACATTCAATGCAATCCCTATCAAAATACCATCAACTTTTCCCACAGAGCTGGAACAAACAATCCTAAAATTTGTATGGAACCAGAAAAAATCTTGAATAGCCAGAGGAATGTTGAAAAAGAAAACCAAAACTGGCGGCATCACAATGCCAGACTTCAAGCTCTATTACAAAGCTGTAAGCATCAAGACAGTATGGTACTGGCACAAAAAGACACATAGATCAATGGAACAGAATAGAGAGCCCAGAAATGGACCCTCAACTCTATGGTCAACTCATCTTTGGCAAAGCAGGAAAGAATATCCAATGGAAAAAAGTCTCTTCAACAAATGGTGTTGGAAAAATTGGACAGCCACATGCAGAAGAATGAAACTGGACCATTTCCTTACACGATACACAAATAGGCTCAAAACGGATGAAAGACCCAAATGTGAGACAGGAATCCATCAAAATCTTAGAGGAGAACACAGACAGCAACCTCTGTGACCCTGGCCATAGCATACGACTTCTTGCTATACATGTCTCCAAAGGCAAGGGAAAAAAGGCAAAAATGAACTATTGGGATTTCATCAAGATAAAAAGCTTTTGCACAGCAGAGGAAACAGTCAACAAAACCAAAAGACAACTGATGGAATGGGAGAAGATATTTGCAAATGACATATCAGATAAAGGGCTAGTATCCAAGATCTATAAAGAACTTATCAAACTCAACACGCAAAGAACAAATAATCCAATCAAGAAATGGGCAGAATGCATGAGCAGACATTTCTCCAAAGTAGACATCCAAATGGCTAACAGCCACATGCAAAAATGCTCAACATTACTCATCATCAGGGAAATAGAAATCAAAACCACAATGAGATACCACCTCACACCAGTCAGAATGGCTAAAATTAACCATTCAGGAAATGACAGATATTTGTGAGGATGTGGAGAAAGGGGAACCCTCTTACACTCTTGGTGGAAATGCAAGCTCATGCAGCCACTTTGGAAAACAGTATTGATGTTCCTCAAAAAGTTGAAAATAGAGCTATCATATGACCCATCAATTGCACTACTAGGGACTTACCCCAAAGATACTACGGAATACTACTCAGCCATAACAAAATGAAATCTTGTGATTTGCCAGAACGTGAATGGAACTAGAGGATATTATGCTAAGTGAAATAAGCCATTCAGAGAAAGACAATTATCATATGATCTCACTCATATGTGGAATTGAAGAAACAAAACAGGATCATAGGGGAAGAGAGGGAAAAATAAAACAAGTTGAAATCAGAGAGGCAGAGAAAGCATAAGAGGTTCTTAATCATAGGAAACAAACTGAGGGTTGCTGGAGGGGAAGGGAGGGCAGGGGGATAAGTGGGTGATGGACACTGGGGAGGATATGTGTTGTAATGAGCACTGGGTATTATATAAGGCTGATTATAATCACTGACCTCTACCTCTATAATTACTGACTTCTATCTCTGAAACTAATAATAAATTATATGTTAATTAATTGAATTTAAAAAAAAATTAAATTCCATAATATCCAAGTTCTTTGTGTAAATTTTAACCTATTTAAACATATGTTAAGTAGTTGTATGGAATGCCACCATAACCATTGCATAATTCCAATAGCAGATGCTCTCATAAGGTTAGGAGGGAAAAGTTCTGGTTTTATGGGGTCTTTTAAATGTCTTTATTTATTTGTTTTTTTATTTTACTTGACATCTGTATATTCATCTGCTCTGGATTCCTGAGGTAGTCTTGTTATCCATATGTATTATGAAATTAATAGTTAATACCTATTTAAGCTTCCTGTGGAGCAGTCATCGTTTTAAGCACTTTACTTCAGCACTTTGAATGTATCAGGCCACTCTCTTCTGGCCTACAAAATTTCTGCTGAAAAATCAGCTGATACCCTATGGGGTTTCACTTGTATGTAACTGTTCTATTTTCTCTTGCTGCTTTTAAGATTCTTTATCATCAATTTTTGCCATTTTATTACTATGTGTTTTGGTGTGGATCTCCTTGGGTTGATTTTGTTGGGGGCTCTTTGTGCATCTTGGATCTGGATTTCTGTTTCCTTTCCCAGATTTGGGAAGTTTTCAGCTATTATTTCTTCAAATAAATTTTCCACCCCCTTTCCTCTCTCTTCTCCTTCTGGGGTCCCTATAATACAAATGTTATTATGTTTGATGGTGTCACGGAGTTCCCCTAGTCTATTTTCATTTTGTATTATTTTTTTCTCTCACTTTCCTTTACTCTGTTGTCCATGTCACTGATCTGTTCTTCTGTTTCTTCTAGTCTACCGTTTATTCCTGCACTGTATTTTTAATTCCAGTTATTGAATTCTTCATCTCTGATTGGTTCTTTTTTGTTTTCTATCTCTTTGTTAAGGATCTCACTGAGGTCCTCCCCTCTTTTCTCAGGCCCAGTGAATATCTTTATGGCTGTTACTTTAAATTCACAATCTTTAAATTCCCAATCAGGCATATTATTCATCTCCATTTCTGTTTCGTTTAGGCTTCTTGCTGTGACTTTGTCCTGTTCCTTACTCTGTTTCCTCATTTTGCCTAACCCTCTGTGTCTGTTTCTATGTGTTAGGAAAGTCAGCTATATCTCCTGCTCTTGAAAGTAATGGCTTTATGAAGAAGAGGTCCTTTCTGTTCACCAGAACCTGGTGTTTCAGGGGTCTCTCTTATGTCTGTTGCATGTGCCCTGCTGTTGTGGCTGAGCCATGTTTACTTTCAGTCCAATCATCTGCAATGTATCTCTTTGCCTCTTTAATCCCTGTGTTGTTAGTATGCCAATCTGGGGCCACCTTGGACTTACGTTGAGTCAGACCTGGTGATGTCAGCGATGCAGTAGCACTGAATTGCAGGGAGGTACTTTCCCTGTGTTGTCCCCTGAGAAGCTGTAGTTGGCGGGTGGGACCTGCTGTCAGACCATGTGTGCGCTCCCAACCCACTGCTAGGGCTGCAGTCTGATTGTTATGTGTGGTTATCTTTCCCTTTCCCTGGGGGCAGGAGTCACTTTGGAGTGGTGTTGGACCCTGTTGGGGCTGCTTGCACACTGCCAAGCTTGTTGTACCACTTTGGATGGGCTCCAGCCATGGGTGGATTGGAGGGGGAAGGTCCACAGGGGAACTCAAGGCAGGGCATGTGGTATTGCAAGGTTTGCATGGGTCTCCTGTGGGAGGGGACGTGGAGTTGAGGTCTGGCTGGAGCGGGCATGTCTGCAGGAGAACATGGGGGTGGGGCACACTGTTAGCCGGTTACATAGCGAGTGTTGGTGTAGACTTGGTTCCCACAAGTGTCCCTGTGTCTAGGTTGGGAGGCACGGGAGGGAAATGGTGCCTGCCAGCTCCCTTGTTCCTGAAGTCCCCCAGTGATCCCTGCCCCTCCAGCATGCTCTCTGAGATTAGTAAACAAATCCCCTCCTATATATCCTAGGCATTTTCAAACTGCTGCTTCTGTGCTGTGTTGTTGAAGGTCTGTTTGCTGTACTGGCTTTCTAAGGGTGAAGACTCAGTTTTCTATTGACCTCCTGACTCTGAGCCTGCTGATTTGTGAAGTTCTAGTTGTTAAGCCCCACTAATGTTAAGAACTCACAAAATTCTGCCCTTCTGGCTTTCAAAGCCAAATGTTATGGGGATTTGTCTTTCCCATGTGGGTCCAGTGTGCCTGGAATGCCTGGTGTGAGGGTTTGTTTTCTCTTCTTTCCAAGCCTACAGCATCCCTCCCTCCCATAGACAGCCCTGTGGGTTTGTTTAGATCCCCAACCCGTCCTTGCCCTTCCCACCCTCCTGGGTGTGGACTACATTTAGCTGTGGAAAGGCTGTTCTGCCAGTCTTCAAGTTATTCTCAGGGTTATTGACATGGATGTGGGTGTTATATAGTTGTATCCGTGGGACGAGGTGGGCGTAGGGTCCTCCTACTCTGCCATCTTCCCCAGAAATCTGTTTTAAGCACTTTAAATACATTAATTCATTTAATTCTCAAAACATCTCTTTGTGGTAGTTCCTGTTACTACGATTCCCATTTTACATGTAAGGACACTGAGGCACAGAGTTACCAAGCACATACCAGTGATCTCCTGCAATTTTAAAAAATTGCAGTCTCCACATATGTAAGAATAATGACATCTCCTATTTCAACCTGGAGACATTAATTTTCTAGGTTCTTCAGCACTGGATTCCAGCCGAGGAAATTATTTGTTTGTTGAGCTGCATTACAACTCCTGGAACTTAGCTCCCATAAAGCAGTGGTTCAGTGTTCTACATTATTTACTTATTAATGTGGACATTGTGTAAGTTTCGTTTTTACAGGGAGAATGCAGCATTTAGTATTTACAGTGAATTAAGCTAAATTAGCAACATTCATAAAATCAAGAAATTCTCAGTTGAATTTTATTCTCATCAAGGTATTTACACACTGTGATATTGTTTTGTGGAATTTTATGTACAATAAATATGCATATAGACACCAATGTATGTATGATAATTATTGCTACAGCTAACGTTTACAGAGCAGTTTCTATGTGCTAGGCACTGTGTAAATATTTCTCATGGATTATTCCAATTAATTCTTGCAACTATCTTGATGGGTAATTTCTTTATTCCAATTTTACAGATTTAAAAAAGTACAGTTCTAGAGGTGTAACATACATAAGGTCTAATAAAAGGCATAGTTGGTGTTTGAGTGTAGACATTTAACTTCAGAGATTGCCTTTTCAACCACCATGCTCAGACTAAAACCAAGGTATGCAGATGAACCCAACCATTGAATATTGGCAGTTGTTGGATGACCAACTTCTCCCTCCCCCAAAGAAATCACCTATATAACTGCAGGAAAGAGATTTCACTTTATACTAGTTTAGGTGAAAACATAATAGGTGGTATTTTTGGTCAACCACAAGGATAACTACAATGTTTTTAAAAGCTTATATAACTTTAAACTGTGCTGATATTTGGATTTAAATCACAAATCATTTTTAAAAAGGATTTTATTTATTAGTTTGACAGAGAGAGCACAAGCAGGGGGAGCAGCAGGCAGAGGAAGAGGGAGAAGCAGGCTCCCCTTAGAGCAGGGAGCCTGAGGTGGGACTCAATCCCAGGACCCCGGAATCATGACCTGAACTGAAGGCAGCTGCTTGACTGGCTGAGCCACCCACAAGCCCCACAAAACATTTTTAAGCACCCACCACAAATCTGGCACTGCGCTTAGTGTTAGATTTACAAAGTTTTATAAGGTGGACTCATAGCTTCAGGGAACTTAGAGTCCTACAAGGCTGAGAGAATTTGTCTGAAGCTTGGACACAAAATAATATGTCCTATAACAGAGTCAACAAATGCTATATGAATCTCAAGATGAGAATCATTACTTCTGCTGCATTGGAGAAGAACCTGGGACATTTTGAGAGTGGAGATATTATTTAGAGGGGAGTTTTAGAGCTGGGTAGATAGAATTTCTCTGGGCTGAAGGGCAAACATGGAAGAAGAAACATGTGTGGTATAATTGGAGAATGGTTCATCTGATGGTTCAGTGAGGAAGGCAGTGGGTCTGGAGAGTAGAATGGGTCCTCTAGATTACGCAGGGCCCAGAGTGCTCTGCCAAAGAGCTTGGCTTTTATTCTGTCAACAGTAAAAACTTATTTTAAGCAGGGGGTTATCACTATTAGGTATGCATATCAGATATAATTAGGGCAGTAAATGATGGAGCCAAAGGGAACAGTTATAGAGCTGACACAACAGACCTTCATCCAAAGCACTGAATACAGAAGGAGGAGAACAAGTTTGGGGGGGAAATAGTTTGATTTTATATTATGGAGTCTGAGGTGCACACAGACCACCCAGGTGACAGATGTTTGGTGAGCAGTATGAAATGCAAGTGAGAGGCTGGAGCAAGAGATCTGGAGAGCAGAGGAGAGCTCCTCAGCTGTCCCTTTGTGGGAGTTGCAAGTCTGGATGCCTAGGAAGCAGCATCCCAGGGCTGCTTTGCATTGTATAGATTAGATTACAGCTGGGCTAAATACTCACCTTTTAGAAGAACACTGGAAGATCCCCCGAAGGCAGCTGGAGCTACCTTTCCTGAGATGTAACCTTAGTCTGGAAAAGAAAATGCGAGAAAGAAATGGTAAATGTCTTCAGCTGTTGGCAGGGCTTCCGGAGACAAACATCTCAGTAGAAAAATGCAGCTCGAAGTCAATGGTTCCCTCTCAGTAGGAGTTTGCACAGGAAGATGCAGCCTAGGAAGCGTAAGTGAACTGGTCAGCTGTCTGGGCTCTCTGGCAGTGGGACAGAAGTAAAATGGAAAACACAAACAAAAAAATCATTACATTTGGGTGTGGGGAAGACAGCCACCACCAGAGGGCAGCCACACCTTGAGATGCCCAGCAGGCCAGACAAAGCAGCTAGACCTGAGGTTTTGACGTGGAGTCCATGGCTGTGAAGGAAATGCTGCACAACATGGTCACCAGTCATCAACACATGGTAGGGCAGGAGGCTGAGGCAGAATTTGGAGCCTACACATTCCCAGGCTGGCAGGTAATTTGATCCACTTTACCTGGCCATTCAGAATTCGCTGGTTAATTTCTCTACCTGAAAAACTGGCTTTTTAAATTTCCTTTCTCTAATAAGGGAAGCCTCCTACTCCTTCCAGAACAGGGAGCACTTGATGAACTAGATTTAGGTAGTAACAGCCTTTGTATCTTAAGAAACGGTTGTGATCTCAGGCACTGACCACTTACGAGTTTAAGAAAATAGTAGAGAATAAAGGTGGAACCAGAAAGGATGATGTAACGTCACCTAGCACAGGGATATTTGTGGGTTTTAGCGATAGCTAGCCTTTCTGCAGTGTGAAGAAAGCTAATAGGGGTTTTCTCTTTCAATCACCCTACGACGATCCTGCAAACTATGCCGCGTTGCTTTATTGAACAGATGCGTAAACCTCAGAGCGAGTGTCTACCAGACTCAGGGTGTCACAACCAGAAAATAGCTGGACTGAGATTTGAGCCCAGGTATGTTTTGATCCAAAGCCCCTCTTCTTTATTCTCCTCAAATTTTCTACTCTGCATTCAAGACCTTTCCCAAGAAAGCAGGGAGAAGGGAGGAAGAAGGTATGAAGATGCATCCAGGAAAGTATTAGGGATGTCCTGATGTCCTCCAGCTCTGACCCCAGAGCAGTGAACCACCCCCCCCCCTTCCACGGCAGGGAGACAATGGCACCGCACTTGACCTTTTAACAGATGAAATTTGTGCCATGGCTGATATTTAGGCACTGTCATTGTTCATCTTAATCTGTTTGGCAATTAAACCACATACTTTATCAGCCATTTGGCATGTGATCTTTAATGAACCTAGTCATCTCCAGGGAGGGGAAGAAGGAGGGGTCTGGAAAGCATGCTATGGAGGAGAAAATAGATTAAATCCTGCTCTCAGGGGCACCTGGTGGCTCAGTTGTTAAGCGTCTGCCTTCGGTTCAGGTCATGATCCTGGGGTCCTGGGATCAAGCCCCACATCGGGCTCCCTGCTCAGCGGGAAGCCTGATTCTCCCTCTCCCACTCCCCCCCCTTGTGTTCCCTCTCTGGCTGAGTCTCTCTCTGTCAAATAAATAAAAAATAAAATCTTAAAAAAAAAAAAAAAGACTAGGGCCTCTTTAAAAAGATAATAAAAATAAATCCTGCTCTTGGTTTGCCAGAGAAGGAAGATGGAGCAGAAGCCATGCTCTGCCCTAAACTGGTTTGAAGACCCACGCCCCACATCATTCAGGGGAATTCGAGAGGGAGACAGAAAGTGTGTGTCCCTTTTGGTGACTTGAGAGGCTGAACTGCACTGGAGTCAGAAGATGACACTGGAGCCCTTTAATTTTCAATTTGAAAGCTACTCTCTAGTAATAATATGATGTACATTATAATAAGTATAATAATATTATAATATAATAATAATAATGATTCCAATGTTAACAGGCACCATCTCAAAGTTAAACACAAAGAACATATGCTTTCTTTCCACAATATTGAACTAATGTTAAAGGCGTGATGCTCTCGACTGAAAACAACAATTTTGAACAGCAGTAATAACAGGCAAATAAGCGTGTTTTGAGATTCTCCTTTTCCACCCTGTTGGGTGCCCCTGCTTGGTGCTGTTTCAGTACATCGAGCACACCAGCATATGCAGCTCTTCACTTGGTATAAATGTTTTGGAAGCTGGCGTTGCTAAGCTATGGCTAATTTCAAATGCAAAAATATACTTGTCCTGAAAAATATGCTTGCTACAACCTTCATGCCACCTTCAACTATTTGTGTAGCTCCTAAGTGGAATATGTTTGGTTTATGCAAAGCTGAAGGAAAGGAAATGGAACAAATAACCAAAAACACATTGCTTTTTCTTCTCTCTGTTCCTTTAAACAATCCCACATTTACCCGTAAGAGATGCTGAACAAGGTCATCACATTTAGAGGACACTAGGTTTTTTGAGTTGGTGATATATTGATCATAATTTCCTTCACAGAATCTGAATTTTTTGCAAAGCAAGAATTTGTGTATTCCTCATTTAAACTCCATGTGTATGGCTATAATTTACTTGTATTTCTATTATTTCTTCCATAATTTTGTTAATTAGTTTACATATCACAATTATGTGTCGAGTGTCTTTTCTATGTCAGGCCCAGGGGTGGCTGATAGATAATCAAGTTTGCACTTGGACTCTCATGCCCGAACAACAGTGCAGTTTTATTGTTCACACTTAGAAGTTTATGATACTTTTCTTGGACCCTTTCTTTTGACTCATTATTAGTTTCTATTCCTGCTGTAACAAATTTCAACAAACTTAATGGCTTAAAACAACACAAACTTGTTATTTTACAATCCTGCAGAGTCTTAAAATCAAGGTGTCAGCAAAAGTGGGTTTCCATCTGGAGGTTCCAGGGGAGAATTCATTATCTTGCATTTTCTTAGCTTATGGTCCCTCCTCCATCTTCAAAGCCAACAGCCACTCTCCTTCTCTCTCACCTCTTCTGTCTTCATATCTTCTCTGACTGTCCTGCCTCTGCCTTATAATTATGATTACAATGGGCCCACCCAGATAATACAGGATAATCTTGCCATCTCAAGTTCCTTAACAGAATCACATCTGCAGAGTCCTTTTGAGCATATGCGGGAACATATATACACAGGTTCTGGGGATTAGGATGTGGACTTCTATGTGTGCATGGGGGCATTAATCCACCTACCATGCTCACATAATTACACTCTTTATTTCCTATTAAAAATTTATCTACATACACTGTTTTATGTAGTCCTGAAGCATCTTTTAAAAAATGAAGTGTTTTTAAAGCGTTTCCCCCAAAATAACATAAACAAGTTTACATCTTTTGGGTCTGTGCATAGAATTCAGCATCAATCCTCTGGACACAGGGGCAAATCTTCTAAGAAGTAAATTTATTTCTGGCTGTTGCAGGAGGAGACTATTCAGTGAGTCCAAATTTTCTCAGCACAGACTCCAGAAAGTTCAGTTTCTCTAGCTAAGGGTAAAGGCTCTTTGAATTCTACTGGATGGTACTCCAGGGAATATTTTTTTGTGTTGAACACAATTAAAACTGTAATTCTGTTATTGCATATATGCATATTAAAATAGAAAATTCATATTTTGAATCTTAATAAGTTTTCCCCAAGAGGAAATCATTACTCATAGTTCACGCAGTGTGAAAACCATGAATGTATGCCTTTGGCAGACTGGGACTTAACTGTGACTCTATTTCCATGCTGAATACAAATTCATTTAAAAATGTATTCATTAGCTCAGGTGCCTGGCTGGCTCAGTCAGTAGAGCATGTAACTCTTGATTTGGGGGTTGTGAGTTCGAACCCATATTGGGTATAGAGATTGCTTAAAAATAAAATCTATGAAAAAATGTATTCATTCTCCCATTCTCCCTGCACTCAGTTTTATGAATGAATAAAGGGAGGCTTAATAATTCTAAGGATATTGGGTCAAGGTCATATGGACTTATGCCTGCCAGAAGGATCCTTACGTGCAAGAGAGGTGGATTAGTTCATTTCATGTTGTCTAAGCAGAGGGCCACATTCTGACCTCAGAGTTTTTAAAACTTTGCTTTCCCCAGACTTACAAAGTATTTTCTTTCTGATATTGCTCTCTCTTAAGCTACTTACTGAGAAGGAAGAGAGAAGTAGTGCCCAGTCTTTAGTGAAAAGGAAGAGTGGATAAGAAGGCATGGCTGGGGGATTCAGGTCCATGTTTCCTAGACCCAACTCTAACCAGGTTTCCTATGAAGATGGAGACACTGTAGCATGGACAGTTGAAGTAGGATCTTGTTCTTCTTAGAAGGTATGTTCTGCAAAGTTTTAGATGAGTTGTGAGCTAGTTGGAAGAAACCACATACATATGCCTCAATACACACACACACATACACACATACATTTGGTTTAAGTTCATGTTTTAATTAACCAATGATACAATGTCTTGTTATGAATACAGTGGCCACTGAGGATGAAGGGATGGAGTGAGGGAGAGATTTCCTGAGCCCCAGAGTCTCTGATAGGGACCCATAGCTGTTGATACTATTGTCTATGCAAGGAATGGTTTCATGTGCCCAAGAAAACTCAATTCCTGTTACAATTAAACATATATCATCATTCAGAGAGAATATACCTTCCATTTGACTGAAGATTTTCAAATATCAGAACTTCCATGTTCTTAATCTGAATTCAGTGTCAGCAAAGAGTAGGAGGCTTTGCCTCTTCATCAGTTGTTGCTTTATTTATAACACCTTTTATATTAGGTTATCCTTTTGGGCAACATCATGAACTTAAGTTCTTGAACTGATTCAATGTTGCTAATTGGCACAATCTTTGTTTTGATGCTCCACTGGTCATAGTTTGACCAGTAGGAACCACAGCAAGCCAGTCTTTTTTTTTTTTTTTTTTAAGTTTTTATTTATTTGACAGAAAGAGACACAGTGAGAGAGGGGACACCAGCAGGGCGAGTGGGAGAGGGAGAAGCAAGCTTCCTGCTGAGCAGGGAGCCCGATGCAGGACTCGATCCCAGGACCCTGGGATCATGACCTGAGCCAAAGGCAGACGCTTAACAACAGAGCCACCCAGGCGCCATGCAAGCTAGTTCTTGTAGCCATTTTCATACATCTTTAAACCTCACTGATATGTGGAATTTAAGAAACAAGGCAGAGGATCATAGGGGAAGAGAGGAAAAATTATTATTATTATTACTTATATAATATATATATTATTTATATATATAATTATAATAATAAATATTATAATAAAAATTATGCATAATATAATATGTTATTATAACATAATATAGTATGTTACAATAGTAATATATAATATATAATAAAAATAATATAATTAATAACTAATAATTATATTAATAATATTAATATAATATATATTAATATTAATTATATATATATTAACCTTGCTTTCCAGTAACAGCAAACCATTCTAAGATAATCTTGAGTTTTCCTGCATTAACTAACCTTGGCCTCAGTGGCTCTCTAACATGCTCTGATTCTCTTTAGTGGACACTAATTTTAAAGACCAGACTCTGTTTACTAGTGTTGCAAATTATAGTGTTTCACAGGAAAATTGGGAATAGATTAGGGTGACAACAGTGAAATAAGAATTTCCTATTCCACAAAAATTTTTATTTATCTTAATTTGCTCTTTATGAAGTTTATTACCTTTCTCTAGCACAAGAGCTTCATCTAAAATTACCCCCTCTCTTTTTACACCAACTTTAATTATAGTTTATAATTATCATTTGATAGCTATAGTTTGATAAACTATTACGTATTATCATACCGAACTATGTGCATTCAGAATACAGGTTTGCCCTCCCCCAATTTAAAACTTTCAATTTTCTTTTATACCCCTGGCTCAAGCATCTTGACATTGACCTGAAAGGATGCAAGCCAAAATCATCCAACATTAATCTTACTTGGGCACCAAATCTCTGCAAAAAGAAAAGTAAATAAGAACTGATTTCTTTCTATGGTAACATTGCAATCAATCAATCAATATACAGATATAGGATCCACATAAAATTATGTATAATTATTGAAGTAGAAGAATAAGGGGTATAATGTAGACAAATATAATCTTTTGTAGTTCTATTGAAATTTTGCTTTTAGTATTCTATATTAGGTACACTATTATTATCTCTTATCATGTTTGTATAATGTTGATTTCTGCTTTTTCAAGAGACATTTAGATAAATATGGTCATTATTTCAATATTCTACTAGCTTAACTTTCCCAAATCTAGCTACAACACCGAAATAAACAAAATAATAACAAAAATTATCAGGCATTTTAAACACCTTAACCAAAAATTTTATGTGAAACCACTACTGCAGGGCTATTTAATTGCTTAGACACAGAGGTACACACATGGGCACACATGGGCACACAGACACTATATATCTCACATCTGCACATTTGGATTGCAACACTTTCCACAGGCTTTTTTTTAAATTTTATTTTATTATGGTATGTGAATCACCATACATTACATCATTAGTTTTGGATGTAGTGTTCCATGATTCATTGCATATAACCCCCAGTGCTCCACTCAATACGTTTCACAGGCATTTTCACACTTACGTATTTCTTGATTTCAAGTTAGGAAGTGGGCTACTTGAGATCTGATATTTCTCCTAATGTAGACAGTATTTTCACCAAAGTGTAAATGGACCATCCAGAATTTCCATTTGCTGCATATGATTATATTGATGTCTGTTGTAATGTTTACATATTTCCACTGTTGTATGTTATTCTATTGTTTGAATATGTTGCAGTTTATATGTTCTACTAATGAACATTAAGGCAGTTTCATGTTTTGCTATTATAGACATTGCTGCAAGGAACATGCTAATATTTGACTCCTGATGCAAAATACAAAAAATACAAAAGTTCCTAGAGGTTGTAATCTTACAGCTTATGATACATTTATTTTCAAGTGTCCTGGAAAAATCTCAAGTTGCTTTCTGAAGTGGTTGTACCAGTTTACACACCTGTTGGTGATACAGAAACCTACTTCACATCATTGTTGATACCAGGCATCATCAGACTTTTAAGTTTTATTTAAACACTGTTTCATTGTGGTTTTAATTTTCATTTCCCTGATCACCAGTGAGCTTGAATAGCTTTTCAAATGAACTTTTTTTTGCCACTTGTGCTTCCTACTTTTTGAAATGCCCATTGGCATCTTTTGCCAGTTTGCCTATTGGGTAATCTGTCTTTCTTTCTCTCTCTCTCTTTTTAAGATTTTACTAGGGAGAGAGAGGGCACAAGTGGGTGGCAGAGGGAGAAGCAGGCTCCCCACTGAGCGGGGAGCCCAATGTGGGGCTTGATCCCAGGACCCTGAGATCATGACCTGAGCCGAAGGCATGATGCTTAACTGACTGAGCCAACGAGACACCCCTGCCTTTTTCTTATTAATTTATTCTTAACTTCCTGTGGATGTCTCTAGTGGAGACTTCCAATACTATCCAAAATATCTAAACTTCTTCAAGTGCTCTAGAATTGCCACCCCACTACCTGGCCCTGCTACTGTCTTATCTCCAAAGGCCTCCTACCTCCTTAGGTGAGAAGTCTGGGGGGTCCAGGTCTTCCTTTCCACCCGTCTTGGGGAAGAACTCAGCAGATATCTTGTACCAGGTATTGAATATTCTCACAGATCCATAATTTCAGCCTAGAATCTCTCTTTCCTGACTCTCTGGATCCTCTTTCATTTCCAGCCAAGTGGGGAAAGCCTTATTTTTGACAAGGACTTGTTTTATTGTCATCCACATATCTCTCTTGTTGCCTCTTTTGGATTAGCAAGGTTTGTCCCAGGCACTGTGACTCTTTCCAGTGCAGATTATGGGCACATGCCTCCAGCTATTGGTCACTCATGCCTCTAGCTCTGAGTGTAAAGCTGCTTTCAACTCTGCTCTTCTCCCATATGCCTGGTACTACCCATTTCCTGTGAAGTTGTTCAAAATGATGGGCAGTCACCCATCCTTCTCAACTCCCCCATCCCCCACTAATACTAACATTTTACTAAATTTGCTGATTTCACATATTCTTACCAATTGACCTAATAGTTGTACTCTTCTAATAGAGTGTATTTTCCCTCTATAAAACTCTAAAATGACCCAAATGTGAGAGGGGAAAGGACTCCCTCAGATTCGTAGCCTTGTCGTCAGCCATTCACTTTATGTCACTGACTTCAATCCAATAAGGTTTTCTTCTCCCCTAAATAAAATCCTTTTCAAAACACAATAGTTATTTAACACTTTGGGATCACTCTTGAAATTATAAAGTTCTCTATGTTCATCCGCTCAGCCAAATACTTTTGGCCAAATTCCTATTCATTAATTTGTTTCAAGCAGAAGTTTAAAAGAGATAGGCATACACCATTATCAATGAAAATATTTAAGGAAACTCTGAAATTTCTGGCCACTATCTGTATTTTGTACAAACCACAATATAGCAAGGCCAAACTTTTCTTTTAGCGGAAAGCTTAGGTCCCTCATTTATTGTGGAGGGTAATTTACAGTTAAAATTTTTATATTGGAAAGTCTGCTGGGCCACTCTTTAAGGAAAGATAAATAGAAACAGATTTTTCCTTAAATTATAACTACCCATGTGACATCAAAACCTTGGCATATATTTAACTTTCCTTGTTTTGTGGTCCCCCCTCCCCCATTCTCTAACTTAGCCTTTTTCCAGCAAATTCAGTTAGTACTCTGCTCCTACTTTTCTACATCCATCCAATTTTTGCCTGGAAAGTTGCCTACTGACCATCTAAGAGAGTCTTGAGAGAGTCCTCAGAGCTTCCCTTAATTCCCTTGCATTTCCAACTCCCTTTCAAGATCCTCAAGTGTCCTCTCTGTCTTAGCTAACCAGGGTAGGAAAAACCAGGGCATAGGAATTTGGGTTGACCTGCCTCCAACTGTCCACTGGGCCAAAATATCAGAGGTGCAGAAAGAAGGATGAAGCCCTTTGGCATGGCTCTTTCTTTGGAAACAACTACACAATATTTTCCTTCTCAGGCCTATTGAATGTCCACTTGAACATCTTTAACTCATGGTTCTCTTCTTCATTTTCCCTATGCTCAGACCCCTCACCACCACCCCCAACATCTGAAAATGTCTTCACTTATTCTCACATCTGACAAATATCAAGGACCTTTCAGTGGTTTAGTTAAAAACAGGAGCAGATCTAGAGTATCTCAGAAAGACTTCCCTTGCCCCTTGATTCCAAAAAAGATTGAAAGGGTGCAAAGCATCTGGTGACAGTGACCCAAGAGTCTTAGTTTTGGAAAAGCAATTCTTCCTTGTCCCTGTTATACTTGAAGCTTATATAAAGTATCTCAAAAGAAGACAAACATTCTGTGATATTTAGTTCAAAGACATATTTATAAACATTGGTCTTTCCAGTGTCCTGCGCCAAATAAACAGAACTGTAATCTCACCCGGACAGAAAAAGCAGAGACAGTACCGTGAATGCCACAATAATTTCTTTGTCCTGTTTTCCAGCTTTTTGGACAGTCCATTTTCCTATGGTCAGTTTCCTAATTCTTATTAGATATCTTTTCACCTGATTGATTCTGAGACTGAGTTTAGTCTTATAACCATGGCCAACAGGCACTTAACATACATTTCCCTATGTTTCCTTGGAGATCTCAATAGGCATATTATCTCTTAAGTGGATATAATAGCTCACATTTATTGAATCCTATCTATGTGCCAGGCTGGGAAGTGAGTGCTCCAGAAGTGCTATCTCAGGAAGTAACTTAACTGCCTCTAACCAGGTATGAAATGATAGAGCCAAGATTAAGCCCAGGTGAGCTTGATGCTTGAACCCTAGCTCTTTACCACTATTCTCCACTGGATATATTTGACCAGAGACGATCTACTGTAACTTCCTTGAGAGGAAGGGCTTTGCTTCATGCAAAATCCTTGTTTTGAATGCTTCACATCTTGACCTTCTGCTTACAGTAGCACTTGGTAAGTCGTGTGCCACCTCAACTGTGGCTGCCTTTACATCTTCAGTGGACAGCCTTTCTATGTATCAGAGGGGTTCCCAGCAGTCACAATGGCCAGGTCATGATTTATATTTATCACTCTTTTAAGATGTGGCCTCATAAGACTGTTCAATTTTTCACACATAATAGAAGCTTCTGAAGTATTTGCTGGATGAAAGAGAGTTCAGCTTAATCCAAAAAGCAAATAATTTCTGGAAATAGAATCACAGTATTTTTTTAGCCACTCATTATTGTTCAGTTCACCTGTCTGCTTCGCTTCACTGATTACTAAAAGAAGAAGACAGGAAAGGCAGCTTTTTTTTTTCTTTGAAATGGAAAGAAATGCAGAAAAACAAAACAAGATAAATGGAGGCTTAGTGAATAGTTGCATGGACCCATATCCATAGAGGGCAGAAGATGTGATTGACGACAGAAAAATTAGTGAACTGTAGAAACAGGAAACTCACATGCATTCTAGAAAGAAAAAAAAATGAAATGAGAGAGAGAAACTAGGAAATAGAATAGCAGCAACACGGAAGAAAAATGATCATGTCAGAAATAGAGAGAGCCAAAATGAACAGTTAATGAAAGAATTTCTAAGGGAAGGACTGAAGCATCACACAAAGAAAGATAAATAGCATCAGGGCTCCTACCCATGGCTGATCAGACTGAGATGCCTGGGTCCTTTGGTTTGGGTGTCATGTTGGAGCATAAGACTGGGTATTAGCCCTCATTTTAGACCCCACTAAAGTATATAAGGGTTGGCTTATAGCATCAGGGATGCTTTAAAGCAGTACTGTCGGATCTTTCCATTTTGCCCTAAAACCCCATTTTAGGGCCTAAAGAACGTTTTTAGACAATATATATGTTACCAAAGACTGACCCAGAGAGAAATATAAATAGCCACAGTGTAAAATGCAATTTAATTACTTTTCTCCACAAAACTATGGAATTTTCTACAAATATAACCTTCAAATAAGTAGCTACCATAACCATGTTTTCATTTCCAGAAAAAAATACATGTCATGTATATGCAGATAGAAGCGTGTGCTCACATGTGTGTGTGCACATGCACACACACACACACACACACACACTTCATTGCTATTATTGACCCTAGAGAAGAAAAACGGGGCAGAAAGAGATGGAAACAGAAACAGAAAAATGTAAGGCAGATGGGAGTGGAACAGATACAAGTGGTCTGAAAGACCCATTGTCTTTCTACTGAAAAATTCGATATTCTGGCTCATTTCCATGTCTCTAGTTTTACACCCTCCAAGCCACCATCTACACTGATGTTAGAATCATCTTTGTACACAAATCTGATTCTACAATTTTCTTGCTTTATTACTTTCAATGACTCCTTATAGTCTCTTGAATAAAGCCGAAATTCCTTAGCTTGACCTTTCTGAAAACCTACTTTACTCTTTTTTCCCCTTTTTTCTTTTTCCCATTTTTTTTTTTAACAATCACTACATTCTATCGTCTAGATACAGTGGGAGTAGTACATAGCTACTTGCCATTTCTTTCAAGCATGCTGTTACTTCTGTGTGTACTATTCTTATTTTTTTTCCTTTGAGTTATGAATGAACGTAAAGAGCAAAATGCTCCTGTATCACTTATTGGGGCCAAACAAAGTTTTCTGCCTCTCTCCCTGCTCCCATTCAGAGACAACCCACTTTTCATATCTATTTATTAATTGCTTTGGTGTTGATTAGTTTCTCAGTAAAATGCTTATATTGTAGCATCTTGATTTTTTCCAGCCTTAATTGTTATTAGCTGATCTCTCCCTTTACCTAAGAATTTTGATGTTTTTAGTTTTCCTTTGCTATCTCCACCACACATGAATGCTCTTCCTATCCCCTTGCCAAAAAAAAAATATATATATATACTATTCAGTATTTGCATTATTATGATGGTGTAAACAGGATTCACAGGTGAACCAGTACACAAACTGTAACTGGTTTTCCCTTTGGAACTCCTTTTTATTTTCCTGGGAGTTAATAATTGTCATGATTTTTATGTACTCATCAGTGATAAACTCTTCGCTGATTTTCTGAATTTCCTCTGAGAATATTTAGTTATTTCACATATGCTATCCATTTCATCTTCTTGCAGAGGTGCCTCTTCTAATCTGATCCAGTTGCCTGGTATATTTGAAGCTCAGCTGTCATGCTGGATTCTCCCATCACACATATTCAAGGATTCCCTCTACTTCTATGTTTGATTTCCTGTTTCCTGTCATCCCATGTCTTCCTTTTTCTTAGTTTATATCTTCATCTTGGTGGAGCACGTCCTTCCGTAACTTCCTGTGAATATGTGCTCTGGAAGTAATTTTTTGAGACCTTGTATGTTTGAAATTATTTTTTAAAAATCTCATCCTGTTTCATAATGCAAGTTTAGAAATTTATAAAACTCTAGGTTGGAAAGAATTTCTCTTCATAATTTTGGATGCACTTGTGCAGTTAAATATGCCTGGGAGAAGACATAAAATCAAACTGACTGGTCTCACTTAAAATTCATGGCCATGAACCTCAAATGACCAGAGAATCACACTGTATTTCCAAAATCCATTTATTCTCCCACTCTCCTGAATGCTTATTTCACACCTTTTCCTTCACCTCACACCCTCAGTATTGCCTCCCTCCTTTCTTCAGCTGATGGCCTTACTGACAGCTTCCCTGAGAAAACTGAAACAATCAGCAGAAATGCCAGTTTCCCACAACTATGCCTACGCACCTACTGACCCAACTATGGGGCCTTCCTGCCTCGCCCCACAGATGGATTGATAAACCATCTGTGTTCTGGTCTAAAGCCTTTCCCTCCACTTACGCACTAGATCCAACTTTCTCTACCCTGGTCCAGAATATCTTTAAAAAATATTTTTCCCCCTCTTCCCTACATAATCAAATTCCCTCTCAACAATTTAGTCTTGTCAGCATAGAAACATGCTGTTTCTCTTATTTTGGGAAAAGAGAAAGAAAATTTCTCTTGATCCCATTGCTGATTTGAGCTCCATTCTTGTTGCTGCCCTTTAGAGCTAAACTCCTAGGAGAGATTTCCTACTTACACTGTCTTCTATTTCTCTCCTCACATCATTATATGATTCCCTTTCCAATTAGGCTTTATCCTTTACCCACATCTTAAAGTTCTTGTTTTCAATATAAATTATAACCTCCATGTTGTTAAATCCACTTGTCAGTTCTCAGGTCTCATCTTTCTCATCTTACTTGATGTACCACCCCTCCTTGATGGTATTTTTTCTCTTGGCTTAAAGACACCACATGCTCTTGGTTTTCTTCATTCAATCAAATGCAGTGGCTTCAATCTCCTTTGTGATTTTTACTCATCTGCTCAACCTCTTAATGTCGAGGTCCATATTCTTTTCTTTCTACTCGGTTAGTGGCAACTCCGACTTTTCTGTGGATTGGGCTAAAAGCTTTGGTTTCAGTCTTGACCCTTTCCCTTATACGGTCCATATCAAATATAACCAGGAATCTCATCACCCATACCTTAAAGATAGACACAGGCACTGGGTGGTATATGTAATTAACGTCTCATTGAACCCTACATCAAAAACTAATGATGTACTATATAGGGGCTAACTGAACATATTTTTTTAAAAAAAGATAGACACAGAATGTGAACACTCCTCAACACCTCATTGTCACTACCTGCTCTGAGACACAATCATCTCTAGCCTGGATTACTACAAGTCTTCTAATTGGTCTTCTTGATTCTTGCTGTCCTTTGAGTTATATTATATTCTAAACATAATATAGAATTAATAACAAAAGTTAAATCACATTACTCTTTTCTCAAAATGGTTACCATTGCATTCTTGTAAGGCTCAATAGGACCTTTGCACCACCCCTCCCATTGTTACACACTGTCACTCTGCCAGCCCCCACTTTAGTCTTACACTGGATGCTGTCTGTATCTCACATGCTCTCACTGCATCTCCTTTAAGATCTTGCTAAAATGTCACCTTCACAGTGAAGTCGACCATTGCCATCTGACTTCCTATTGCTCTCAGTCTATTTCTTAATCATGGCAGGTACCCCTGAACACTGCTCTATATCTCTTTTGTTGTTCTTGTTATAACACTCATCCCTTCTAAGATACACATATTGTTTTATTATGGCTGTTGTGTGTCTTCTCCCTGTTAAAATATAAGCTCTATGAGCATAGGATTCTTCATATGTTTGTCACAAATGCATTCCAAACTCACATGCAACATTTGGTACATATTGAGGGTCAATATGTATTTTTTGTTTCTTAAATGAAGGTATTGTTGCACTGCCTTCCATTTCAGTATTGATGCTAAGTCAAAAGCCTGATTCTCAATGGTATAAAAAGATGGAGACTAGGGATAGGATGATGGTTGACCTCAGGTTCAAGTAATAAGGGGTACATTGATTGTAGAGTATTTAAAAACAGAAATATAAAAAGCTACAAGTCAGCCTTTTTTAAAAAAAATTGTCACTGTAGAAAGACAATTCTAAACAACATCGGTTATAATAATTTCCTTCCTTCCAGGGTGGGTCATTTTCTTTGCTGCTCCTCCTCACCCTTGGTATACCCTTGATGGTTCTTGATTAGTTTTATATCTTGCTTTTTGTTTTGGGGGGTTTTGTTTGTTTGTCTTTAGCTTTGTGTACTTTTAAGGACTTTTTAAAAAAGATTTTTATTCATTTATTTTAGAGCGGGGGGAAGGACAGAGGGAGAATCTTCAAGCAGACTCCCTGCTGATCATGGAGCCTGATGCTGGGCTCAATCTCACCACCCATGAGATCATGACTGAGCCAAAACCTAGAGTTGGACACTTAACCCACTGAGCCACCGGGCTCCCCCTTTTAAGGACTTCTAAAACTCCATCTTGATGTGTTTGATCTGAATCTATTTTCAACAATTAGGCTAGGTTGGCACTTTAGATTTTCAATTTCTTGGCCTTCAAGTTCTGGAGATTTTTTTAAATTATCTCCTTGATAGTTTCCCTTCCTTGATATTTTCCTATTCTCTATTTCTTGAACTCTTATTTTTCAAGTAGTGGATCTCTTGGTTGGTCCCTCTTATCATTTCTCTTCTATTTTCTTTCACTTTTCCTTTTGTTCTACTTTCTGTGAAATTTCTTAAAGTTTACCTGCCAGTCCTGCTATTATGTTATTATGCCATCATATTTAAAATGATATTTTCAAGAGCTTTTTTCCCACCTCTGTATTAGCCTGTTCTAAGTTTGTGGTTGCAATGAATTCTCTCTTCCCTTTGATGATATTAATGATAGGGTTCAATTTTTAGTTTTTAAAAATTAATTTCTTTTCTGCCAAGTGTTCTTTCTGAAGAGGTTCTGTTTTTTTTTTTTAAGATTTTATTTATTTATTTGAGAGAGAGAGGATGAGAGAGAGAGAGCACATGAGAGGGGGGAGGGTCAGAGGGAGAAGCAGACTCCCTGCTGAGCAGGGAGCCCGATGTGGGACTCGATCCCGGGACTCCAGGATCATGACCTGAGCCGAAGGCAGTCGCTTAACCAACTGAGCCACCCAGGTGCCCGAGGTTCTGTTTTGACAAGGTTGCCTTTATATTCTTTTCTCTATTTCATTTTTTGATCTTGATATTTCCGCAGAAATCTGCTAATCCTTGGTTGGCTTCATGTGTTTTAGATTTGTGGGGTAAACACTGTGGTTAGTAGTTCTGTGCATGTTTATCACTCAAGAAGAATATTCCTTTTCGATTTAGTTGGGAAACCTCAACACCTCCATCATGAGTCTTTCCACTTGAGCCATGTTCTCTAAGACTCAATCTCCATTCTGGTTAGTTGCCAATATTCTTGTAACAAAGTGAAAAAACAAGGCTGAGAACCTCAGCATCCATTATGCACATGTTTTTTAAAATTTCTCTGTTTTAAGTACACTACACCCACTCTCAATTTGGTCTGTTCATCTCCCAGCCCAGAAATTCTCTGTCTTATCTACTTCAGCAAATAAAACATCCTTCTTGCAACATTTGGGCAATAGCTTGTAGAGGAGTGAAGAAGATCCAAGAATTTGTTCATTAAATAGACTTTCAACAAATTCTCGTTATATCAGCCTCTTCGTTTTTATCTTCGGTCCTTCAGGCAGCCCAGATAGGGTACAATATAACAAATGAGGTCTGCTTTGCTCTCTCAGGTTTGAGAGAGGAAACTGGGATCTGGGTTGCCACTTCCACCAGACCAAGACCTTGGCACACTAGCAAGAGTGTGCAGCAAGGGCAAGAAAATAGACTGCATATTCTTACCTTTCTGAAGGTGTCTTTTCCTTGATTTGCCATTGGCTTTATTGCTGTAAGCCTTTGACTGTTTCCCAGAGCTTCTGTGCAGTTAATTCAGCCAATTTCTTGTTGTTTCTGTGGTGCAGTAAGAACTTGGAGCTTTCTGGTTCACCATTTTGCTGATGTTCTGCAAAGCCAACTCTTTGTGCATTATACTAGCTTTCAAATCTCTAACCAAAATATTTTCTTTTAATTTCTTGTATCTATTTACCCTAATTATTTTACTTATTTTATTTTTTTTATTTTATTTTTATTCTTATGTTAATCCCCATATACCCTAATTATTTTAATGTCTGAGTCTAATGAATCATTTCTTAAAAGACTTATTTACCCATTTTAGAGAGGAAGAGAGAGAGAGAATGGGGGGGGGCAGAGGGAGAGAGAGAATCTCAAGCAGACTCCCTACTGAGCACAGAGCCTAACACAGCGCTCGATTTCACAACCCTGGGATCATGACTTCAGCAGAAATCAAGAGTTGGATGCTTAAGTGACTGTGCCACCCAGGTGCCCCTGAGTCTGATGGATCATTATGTATAGCTCCTATAGTCTTTCTTTACTATCTTTTTCCCCCTCTTTATTTCTATCAAAATTTGTCTCCCTAAAAACATGTTATTTTAAAAAATTGAATCATAGATTGTATATAAATATGTGTCAATATAATTTGAATCTTAGAGTGCTATCTTTATTCACTGAGGATTTACTTTGCTTGCTTTGCTTATGACAGGCACCTAAACTAGGGACAAATCCAATCAAGGATCAAGACGATAATTGGGTTTTATGAGGTTTATTTTATTTCCTTGCATGTAGGGAGAAGGCCTTCAGGGTCCCACTAAAAGCCTAGAATATTTGTCAGTATTCTATTTTTGTTTTTAGCAGCCCTGGAACTGCAATTTTTGTCTCTCTAACCCCAAGAGGCCCCAAGAGGCCTAAAAGTGCTTAATTTCCCACCTCTTCAGCAGCGATTGTGATAATTTGTGAAACAAAAAAACCAAAAACACACAGGGCCCATTTCTCCAGGTTTCCTGTCTCTGGGATCATGTCCTTGCATATTATATTTGATATCTTCAGAAACACATTTTGTTTTACTTTATTTGTAAAAAATTGTCCCTTCTAGTTTTTCTCAGTGGGAAGATTGGACCTCCATAGCAGATTACAAGCTAATCTGCAACTGTCTGAAGCAGGACCCTTGATTTTTTAAAGCTTTGGAAAATTGCATTAGGAAGGTCATTTAGCTAGTCACAAGAATCTCCAGAATATATAGAATTTCTAAAGTCCTAGATTGTTTTGAAAATTTTAAAAAAAGTCACTTATATTTTTATAATGAAATCATACCCATAGGGATTCTGAAATCTGACTAATGGAAAAATCTCTGTAACAGAGCCAGTTGAGTCAGAGAATAATTATTAATATTGAGCTTGTTCATTCTAAAAAGTATCCCAGTCTGGATAAAAAAGTATGTGGTCACCTTATAAATATATATATAAATAAACAGATTTCACTTAGCTTTATGCTGCCAGAAATGGAAATATTTGATTATGAGTATACAGATATATTTTGAAATAAGTGTTTTTAATTTATGGATAGCAACTACATCACTTTTTCTTGCTTATGATGGAGTGTGTATCTATTCATCTTTCAATGTTTTTGCTAGCTACCTTCAATCATGAGGAAAACTAATAAGTTTAAGTTTTCACAGCCCTTTTAAATGAAATATAAATATTAGATACTTATATATAATAAGGAAGTGATATTTTTAGTTGTGTTGTGTCCTGTGTGTGTGTGTACAACCAAGATGTTGGGATAAAGTGTCATAAATGAATTATGTTATAATATGATTTTACTGAATTAAGTTTTATTTGGGGGACATAGATTTATCCTGAATTACATTTCATTAGAATTCAGCCATTTCTTAAAATAGAACAAAAAGCATATGCAGACAAAGTCTATAAAGAGCTGTATAAATAAAGATGCATCCAATTCCCAAAGATCATAAATACTTCATAAGCCAAATGGGTCAAGTTATTGGTATTTCTTGCAGGGTAAAATGGTTCAGTTCAAGCTTTTTTAATGCACTTGAAAAAAGTGGCATTCCAAGTCAGCGTCTCTCAACGCTGGTTTTACATCAGGAATCTGCAAATTTGTGTGTGTGTGTATCAGGCTCTCATAGGTGTGCTACTGAGGCATGTGTAGTTTTTAAAGTTTACAATTTTTGACTGATGTGCATCCAGAAATGGAAGTGTCTGTTGCACGAGTCCATCAGGTTCAACTCCTCTATTGAGGAAAGTGGATACAGATGAGAAACCATATTTGGGTCACATGTACCTACTTCTCTGAACACAGAGATTGTTCCCGTAGCTAAGGGGATCTTCTAACGTCTGTATCACAAAAACCAGGTGCCCAAGGAGGTAGCCTGATTTGAGAACTCCCAAGAAGAGAAATCTCTCTTTAGGAAATTTGAAGGTAAACTTACAAGAACACATAGGTATATACAAATACACAGAGGTAGAAAGTTGAATGTAACTCAATGACCAGAAAAGCAGAATACAACAGGAGAAGCAAAACTTCAAAGAGAGGAATGGGAAAGAAAGATATATGAGAGGGCTTAGCCATAATTCAGAAAGCATCAAATACCCACATCTCATTGGATGACATGACAACCATGTCTCCAGATCTGCACTTGGGTCAGGAGAGTTGCAGTTTTAATAAGGAAAGAAGTAGTTGTTATTCTAGGTCTTTATAAAACCTGTGTGAAGCTCCTTGACTAGCTTGAGGCATATATTTTTTTTTTATTCTTGTATATTTTTATGTGACCTTAAGTAACCTGGGTATATCTCTATTTTTGCAACTTGCATGACACTAATTAACAGAGTTATGAATGAATATGTCTTTAAAATTCGAAAAAGAGTGTTATGTGGGAAGAGCAAGAGGCAGCAGATGTGAAAATACCAAAAGGAAGCAATATTTAAATGAGATATTTTACATTTTGCAGAGAATCTGTCTTAATTTAGCATAGAAAAATTTCATATTGCTTTGTAATAAATCACTGGGTCATAATTTTAATAGATAAAATATGACAGTTCTGCCTCAAAAATATGTCCTCAATGTCATTGCTATTTTCCACTTACACTTTGCTGTCCTGGTACAGATTACATGGTTAATTGCAGTCAACTTCTAGCTAGTCTTACGCTTCCTCTCTTGCCCCCAGAGTCTACTATCCCTATGGGAATGAGAGTGATGCTTTGAATTTACTTATCAGATTATATTACTCCTAGATATAACACCTTTTCAGTTGCTTGATGTTCACCTTGGAACAACCTACAGACTTCTGGCCATAGTCTGACATGGCTAATCCAGCACCTATCCTCCTTTATGACCTAAACTCATACAATTTTCCCCTTCTTTACATTCCAGCCTTACTGATTGTTCTATTTTTTTAAGTAATCTCTACACCCAGTGTGGGGCTTGAACTCACAACCCTGAGATCAAGAGTCTCATGCTCTACCAACTGAGCCAGCCAGGTGCCTCTGTTCTGTTTTTAACATATGCCAACCTGACTACTGCCTTAAAGCCTTTGCTTCAGCTTTTCTATCCTCCTGCATTACTCTTTCTCTACATCATAGCATGGCTGGTTTCTTCTCATCATTCTATCTCCCTGGAGAAGCCTGCCTGACCACCACAACTAAGGTGCCATCCATCCATTCTGTGCCATTACTCTTTTTGTGTATTCATAGTGTTTATTACATTTGAATTTACTGCACTTATTTTTTAATGTGTTTATGTATTTTTTCCTTCTCTAGAATATGTACTCCAATTGGGTAGGAACCTTGTCTATCTTCTTCATTGATATAATCACTTATCTAGAATTATAACTACATAATTGAAGTTTAACGAAGGTTTCTAAAATGAAAAACACGTCAGATATTAGTTTGCTTATAGTTGTGTCTGGAATTCCTATTATAGCTTGGTTTTCTCTCCTGTATTTCTAATTACACTATTTTTTTTTGTTGTTGTTCTTTATAGAAGACACATTTGCCTTCTTTGTGACTCTAAGATATTCTAGTATATTAAAAAATGTAATTTATTGTGGGCAAGCTCTTCCTAAAGTTTCTTTCCCACAGAACACTGTTTTAAATTGGATATATTGCTTTCTAAGTTGATGTACAGATGTTGACTTGGAACATCTTTTCATTATTGTCCTGGGTTAAAGTCACTGCTTCTCATTTTCCAAACCTTTTTATTTCTTAGATTACTATCCTTCTTTTAAAAACAGAGTCTCAAACAAATATTATAAAATTTTATTTACTTATTCACATGATTGGAAAGTGTAATTGAAATTGGAAATCAGGTAAACAAGCTATTTATAATAATACTGCCTGTCAGAGAAGTTCAGTCCCATCTTTGGAAATGCATTTGTATTAGGGGGAACTTTTTCATGATAGCTTTAACAATCTGCCCAATACTTTCCCCCTATTTTCATAAAATTCTTCATTCACTAAATGCTATGGCAGTGTTCTTCATAATTAATAACCTCTTCTCTGGGAAAGCACATGTTCTTTGTCAGGGCCCCCAAAGAATCCTACAGATACTGATTTTTTTCCTGACTTCTTCAAATTTGGCAAATGTGAACTAAACTCTGAAACTCTAAAATTGCAGTTCTACCTGGTTTTTAATCTGTAGTAAATCTCCATGCTCTATGCTTCTCTTCCTCTCTATACTTCTTCACTACTGTCAGAATATTGTGCTTTTATTGTAATTATTTGTTCAGGAGCACCATCTAAACATCTCCTTCAAAATTTAAGTTCTGCGAGGGCAGTTGCCAGGCCAGCTGTACTATCTTCAGCACTGAACACAGGCTTCTGGAACATAGTAAACATACACCCCAAATATCTACTAAATGATCGAAAGTGCAATGGATCAATAGGTAAACTCTTGCTGTTTTTCTGTTTGGGTATTTATGACTTTAGCCAGTATCTTAGAGACATCTTCCTGGTGAGATATTTAACAGTTTAAAGAAAATGTTAGCTATGGACAAAGTGTAAATCCAAGTGCAGGAATTCAGTAATTATTAAAAGCAGTATTAAGCCCATTACTGCTAAAGCTGAAAATAATTCTCTTCTGATGCCTGCGATATCACTAATCTGAAAATGTAGGGAGTGCTAAAGCATACAGAGACATTCAGAGAAATAAAATTTACTAGTACTTCTGTTACTATTTTACATGAGGACTTGTATTATAACCTCTTTAGCTCCAAGAAGATGTATTCAGGGCATGTTCTTCTGAATCAAAGTCCACCTAGCAGGGAGTCCAAACCTCCTGTATAACACATTTCTGCAGACGGTGTTAATGGGGATGCTCTTCTCTTCCACTTCCCATTCTTCCATATGGAAGGCAGTTCATAGATAGTTTTTTGTAAGCTAGTTTCTGGTCTCCAGCGAGCACTCAACATAAGAGACATTTTCAAGAGGATCATTTCATCTTTAGCTGCTTATAGGAGGCCCCTAATGAGTTAGCTGACTCAAAGAATTGGGAAAACAAACTTACCCTGCCAGCGAATGGGATCAGATTTGTCACCAATACCAAATTGCCCCACATGCTGCTGCACCTGCTATAGTAAAAGAAGATACAATATAACTGCAGTTGGGAGGAGATGCCCAACCAGGGACTGCAGTCAGAGCTTCAACAGCTGTTGGTAATGGAAATCTGTCATCTTCTATCTGTGCTCAGTGCTTGGAGACAGTTACACAAATGACATTCTCTTAGGCTGTCTCATAGAATTAGCAGTGCTTTCCTTTGCAAACTTTACCAACGTTTCCCTATAAGAAGACATATTGAGGAAGTTCAATAAAACTGTTATAATGCTAGTAAACCTCTAAAAAGGAATCGATAGTTTGGTTGTTCAGTAACCAGTCAAGAACTGTCTGCAATATGGAATCTACTAAGTCGTAATTCAGCTTTTCATATGCTTACATCAAATTTCCATCATTAGACCATAAGCAGCTTCAAGGTAGGATGTGTCTAATCCATCTATGTGTCCACCTGTATCGTCTGGCCTTTCACGTAGTGTATGCTCAATAGATACATGTTAATTAGATTTTTGGCATAAATAGAATGTACTCTATGACATTCATTTATGTAATTATAACACCCGTTTTTTTTAAGGCATGCAATCTGATCGTCAGTATATCTGATACCAAGCTTTATGTAAAATTGATCCTTCCCATAGTTGGAGTGCAATAGTATATTTGTAAAGAAGAATCACATGATTTGCTAAGCTTGACTTTTAAGCTAATATCTAAAATCAGGAGATGTCATTTTAAGGGATATTTTAAATAAATGCTATGGCCCCGATCCAGCAGACTGAGAACATAGTTATAATACACTGATGAAAGAATTTAATTATGACAAATCTATAACATGTTTCATTTTCCATTTCCCATATAAGCAGGTGAGCTTTTTTTTTTCAGGTGAGTTTTAAGATAAAATACAAAGTCATTAAAGTCAGATGGTGGAAATAGATCTCAGTCATCCCCTCCACCACTGCTGGATAGGCCTCTGATGGATTTCTTTGCTGTACTCTCCTCACTAGCTTATGCAGGTCTGTCACTATACACCTAGGTTTCTTACCTAATGCTGGTAGCAAGTGATTTTTTCTCTAGCAAGAAAATAAATCAAGCATTTAGCTGCGATGTGATGGGAGACATTTGTATCTGAACTGTCCACCTGTAGCAGAAAAATCACATACAGCAAGTACATCCAAATTCTTCTGTTAACAGAAAAATAATATAATAAATACCAGACTTTGAAAAGGTAGGAAACCTGTTCACTCTGAATAAATTAAAGACACCCAAAGTGTAGAAAAGGTTAGTTGGAGAAATGCCTAGATTAGATTTCTCTTTTTCTTTCCTTGATTTAAAATGAATCATCATCCACAGGGCTTTTTATTTGTTCTGAGATCAAGCATCAACTTGATGCCAACCTGTTCAAAAGATCACCACTCCTCAGTTCTCTCATGTATAGGAAGATTTTAGGGATTCAGAACAGCAACTGCAATGAAAGCTCAAAAAGAACTCAGTCTTCAAAATAAATGAATCTTCTTTGTTCTTCAGTTCTTCTTGCAAAGTGCTTTTGGTCCCCTGCCCACTATTTGTCTCTGGTACTGTGGTACCATGGATGTCTGCTTGTCACTGGTCACCACAGTAGGTAACTGTTCTTATGCACCTAAACTTTTATCTTAGTTTTGAACATGGCCATTAATATTTAATTTAAAATATTCAAAGAGCCTTTCCTCCTATAGAATGTAAATTCTTTAAGGTTGGGACTTGTTTTATTTATCACTATGTCTCCAGCTTTTCAAATAGTTCCTGGTATATAATAGGTGCTCAAAAATAACTATTGAATTAATCAATTTATACATGTATGAATGAATGAATAAATGGATGGATAGATGATTTCTGTTAAGTTGGAGTGAAGATAGCTGTGATATTGTGGGTGTTCAAAAGAAGGATGTGGCTTAGGAATACAAGTAGCTGTTCAGGCAATTAAACTTTTGTTTATCTAGAATCAGCATGTCTAGGAGTACTTAAATTGCCTTTACTGTCTCAAAAAGATATCAAAAGCAGAAGAAAAAAACTTTGTCCTTAGAATAAAAAGCCTGATTGTGTGTGTGTGTGTGTGTTCAACCATTTTAAGCTTCTGAAGGACAAAGCCTTTTGTATGTGTTTGGGATGCAATGGGCAAACTGGGTAAAATATTCAGCCTTGAGTGGTAGAAAGAAATTTTATGATTTTATTATTTAAATGTGTGAGTTTCACAGATGACTTTGGAAGTATATTCCAAATTAATTTATTTTGAATTATAGTGGTGGAACTTACAGTTTTAAAAAAAGAACCAATAAACGATGGGGGTAAAATTCTAGAAAATATCTAAATTGTTCAGGTTCTCATTTCATTTATACACAAAATATAACCTGCCAGCAATGAAAAGATTTCAGTGATTGATATCAAACCACCAGACTGACTATTTAGATCCCATTTATACAATGGCTATTTTGTGACTTGGTTCACCCAGTCTTAACTTCCTACAAGACTTTGTCCTAAACCCTACCTTTCTGATTAGGTGACATTGAGTAGTACTTACTGGGAGAGGTTGCTGAGGTTTTGATAAATTTCCTACAACACTAGATATAAAGCAGCAGTTAAAACTTCACATTTAGAGACATTTTAGGTAAATTGAACATGCAATTGATTAGATCTATGATCTAAGTGCACTTACCATCCCTTGCTTTTCTATTTCTTTTTAATCCTTAACAGATGGTACAGAATTCATTATGGCTCAGCTAGAATTACAGCAAATTTTTCCTTGTCACCAGAACAACATGCGTAATTCTTTAGAGAGTGAGTTAACTTCTGAAGCCTCTTAGAAAAGACTTAACTTTTAAGAAGGCAGTCATCAAAAGATGCACCTAAGCTTATTCAACATTTTCTTCTCATTATGCCAATCTAGAGGCAAGGAATAAATAAATTAAAACTTCTATTAGCCAACAGCTATTTATTGAGCATCTATAACGTGCTTGCACTGTGCTAAGGCATAGATATTGAAAAAGAAAGAACAAGTTTTACCGTGAGATGCAAATATACTAACATATACTTAAAATATATGGGGTGCCTGGGTGACTCAGTCAGTTAAATGACCATCTCTTGATTTCAGCTCAGGTCATGATCTCACGGTCCTGGGATTGAGCCTCGAATGGAGCCTGCATGGGGCTCTGCGTTTAGCAGGGAGTCAGCTTGAGATTCTCTCTCTCCCCATCTCCCTCCGTCCCTCCCCATTTCTCTCCCTCTCAAATAAATAAATCTTAAAAAAAAAAGAAGAAGAAAATATATTGTACTAAAAGCTATGTTAGAAATAAAAACAAGGACTTTGGAAGAGTGACTAATTCCCCATGGGGCAGGGTGAAGCCAAAGGAATCCCATCTGACTATTAACTTTTTTCAGTATTATTTGCCAAAAATGAAAGTGTTGTGTTCCAAAATTGCTTAGTTGATCTCTGTCTATTGCAAAAGAGGATAGGATTACTCTCCATAAAAAGTTACTTAATTACTTTAAAATACCATGGTTTATTTTCCCCCTTAAAGAAAAATGTATTTGATCTATCCATTAGTCAACTCATTAAGAAAATAAGATGTCTGAAGACATTCCTGCAATGTGAAGAAAGAAGAGCACAGGAATAAAAATATCAATGTTAAAAGGGCATTTGATAAAATTCAGCAACACATTTCTTATTTAAGAAAATAACAATGAATCATGGAACACTACATCAAAAACTAATGATGTACTGTATGGTGACTAACATAATTAAAATAAAAGGTAAGAAGAAAATAACTGCAACAGAGAAGTGGAACCTATTTATCTGTAAGAAAGACTGTTCACCAACAATAGGAGCAAATACTATCCCAAATATAAGACTCTAGATTCACTTCAGTTAAAATCAGAAATTGGGTCAAGATGTCAGAATCACAATTATTTGACATATATTGGAATAAATATAAAAAATAAGATAATTTTCCTATCTGGAACACTTATTTTAAAATTTATAAGAAAGAATAAATACCTAATATTTGATGGGAAGGAAAAAAGTAAGAATGTATTTAAAAAACTAGATATTAGAATATAATATAAAGCTACATTAAAAAAGTAATGTGGTGTTGGTGTACATTAGCAACAGATATGTTGTTCAGTGGAGTCCAGCAGTGTTCAAAAATAGGTCCCAGTATATATATGTGAGAATTTAATACAGAACAATTTTTATTTATTTTTTCAGTGAAGAATGTGTGATTTATTTAATAAACAGTATTAACATGGTGGGGGCCATTTTTTGGAATGAAAACATATTCAAAAACAAATTCCATTTTCATTAAATAATATCTGATACCAAAAGCATTTTATAAATTATGAAGACAGGAAGAAATAACCCAGTAGAAAGATGGAGGGGGGAGGGAGTTGAGACAGTTTGGAAAAGAGCAAATGACCAACATCCAAATGAAAAGATCCTCTCTCTAGCCAGTTGTCTGGAAAATGCAAATGAATGTATCAGTGCATGCCACTTTATAACCATCAACAAACATATTGATGAAAATAAGGAAAAAAGAGTACTCTTGGTAGCATCCTCATTGGAGGATGTGGAGAAATGTATGTTCTTACATTTGAGTGATGGAATTGCAAATTGTACATTTTTAGGGTGTTATCAGGAGAGACTTATTCAAATTCAAACATATATATTATACCTTTAATCTATTAATATCCCTTTTGAGAGACCAGCCCATGGAACAAAAACTACTAATATTTAAGGTCATAGGCATAGTGATGATTATTTCAACATTTCCAATGATATTTTCCAATGACAAAAATGTGGAAACAAAGTGTTCATCAAATACAGAAATTCTTGAATACATTATGGTATATCTACATGATAGAATATTAAATCAATGATAAAAAGAATGAATTACAGCTATGGTCATTTACTAGAGGAATTTTCTAAAACATTTATGAGAGTGAAAATCAAGATGCAGAAAAATACATCTAGTGTGATACCATTTCTTGTAAACAGTGACAATAAAACTTGTATATGCATATGCATGTGTGTATATGGTTGACTGTATTGATTATATATTTTGTGTGTATGTGTGAGAGAGATAGTTTTAGAGTATATTTGTGTGTATCTATAAATAGATATTATATGTGCATATATTTTCAGGGAAAAAAGGATATATGGGCTTAGAGGTATCTGGGGTTGAAGTGGGGTGGCAAGCTGATACAGTATGAGGGAAGAAGAGAAAAAGTGTAAACAAGTAGAAAATTAAAAAAAAAAGATAATATAAAATATCCAAGATATATATTATTTTTATGCATTTATAAACATTACATATGTATATAAGCATAAATACTTTAAAATAAATTCCTAAAATGATTACAGATTAGAAAACAACTAAATTACATTGATTTGCAATTAAATTCTCTTTTGTATAGAGTTTAACAAAACAAATATTGGTAGGCAATAACGACCATGATTTGTATAATCACTAGGGATATTTCAGTTTGCAAATTGTCATGGAATATAGACCCCCCCCCCCATTAAATGAAGCTCATGTATGAATGAAATAGTCTGTTGAATTGCTATCCCAATGTTTGGCAGTTTATAGGCATGTAGTAAATGATAATATTTTTTTCAGGAACTTAATCTCTGAGCATGGATTTTGGCATCTGATAAAGTTCAATTCACATCCTAGTTTAGCTCCTTACAACCTCTATCAACTAGAGTAAGCTGTTAGAGCTCTTTAAAACTGCCATTTCTGTAAAATGAACATCATGATGCTTAGCTCTTCCATCTATTTGTGAGGATTAAATAAGATAACACATATAAAGTTCCTAGCAGAGGGCTTGGTATAGAGGAAGTGCTTAATAAATACTCCTATAAATAGAGCTTCACAGTACAGAGTGGTGGTACAGTCATATAGTGGTGGAAAGCACTTTCCAATATCTGATGAAATATATCAAGCCAAACAAGACTGACAGGTAGTATATATGAATGCATTTTAGGGTATGGCTTTTGTTGCATTGAAACTAGTTAAAGATACAGTGAACCTCTCTTTCAACTGCTCCTCAATAAAAATTCACTTACCACTAAGGAACATCTCATTTTAGTTAAGTCTTCAATAGAATGAAGTCTGAAAGGTATTTGCTTTAATAGGATATTACAGTTATTACTGGGATGTCAGAACACTCTGAATTAGAAAAACTCTAGATCCGTAAGTGAATGCAAGAAAAAAAAAAAAAAACTCTTGGATTCCCCTCCACACTTTTTTTTGGCTTTCATTCAGTTTCTTTTCGTCCAATCCGACATGTTGAAATATGACACACTGTGATAACATATCTTATTATGAGAGAGAGAGAGAGACAGAGACAGAGGGAGAAGGAGAGACAGAGAAAGAGATCTGAATATGCTCACTTACAGTCTTTTTCAGACACCAAGAATGTCTATGTTGTTGGCACTGGTGTCTCAGCTCATTTTCACATGCACTGGCAAATCTCTGTTTAATCTCTTATTCTGTACAGTCTGTGTAAATGATGATTTAAAAAGTCTACATATGACTCTTATATTACCAGTAAACTGTACATTCCTTGAACAGGGTGAGCATAAACAACATGGCAAAAGGTAACTGGACTGGAAGTAAGTAACTTCTGATTTCTCATATCTGAAACTAACTAGTTCTCTGACCTTAAGGAGTATAGACTATAGTCAAGACTCTTTGAATATGTTTTCTCATTTAATTCCCACAAATTACACCTCAAGTGAGATGTTATAATTCCCATTTTACAAATAAGGAAACGGACTTGGATGAGCTGTTGTTACAAGTCATGGAGTCTCCAAGTGGCATAGATAATATTTCTACCTATGACTGTCTTAAGACCACAACTCTAAGTCTTTTCTTGATAAACTTGTCCTCCTCTCCCTCAACTCAATTCCATCTTAACCAAAAAAAGTAGCCTATATGTGAACTCTTAACTCCCTTTTTTGACTGTAATTCTAGTCATATCCATATACTTTGGTTATACCAAGTGCCGAGTGCCTCAGAATAAAAGATTTTGTAAAACAAGAGAGGAACAAAAGAGAAAATCTTGAACATTTAAAATTTACTACTACATCCTAAAGCAAACTATTCTTCAGAGTGGATGTTTCTCTTTTATTTTTGGACAATTGGGCATTGCAACATAATTAAAATCTCTATAGAAGTTTCCTTTTCCTTTTGGCATAAAGCAGTTGTTCTTAGGGGAAGAAGGATATTAAAATAACCCTACTTTGGTACATGTTTATCCTAAAATTCACATCTTAAGTACTCTTCTATACAGTGGTCTTACAAAAGTTAAAATAAATATAAAAACCAGGGAAAATTAGTGACCCAAAATAGGACTTCTCTAATGAAAAGAACAGGAAAATGGCTATTTTAAGATTGAAGCTAGAGCACACAATTCAGTTTCTAAACTTGATTAGATTTCTTTACCCAGCCTGAGAAAAATGAGCCTCAAATCGAGGCAACTACAGAATACAGAATAAAACTATTCCTTTAAAAAAACAGTGTCTTTTATGTAAGGAAAGGTCTGAAAGGATACGATCAGACTCTAAGATACTTGGCTGCCCAAAGTAATCCCATGAGAAATAGAGCTTGAATTGGGATAAAGAAAAAATAATGAAAAATAGCATTATCTTACTAAAAATACCCTGTACAGGGGCGCCTGGGTGGCTCAGTTGGTTAAGCGACTGCCTTCGGCTCAGGTCATGATCCTGGAGTCCCGGGATCGAGTCCCACATCGGGCTCCCTGCTCAGCAGGGAGTCTGCTTCTCCCTCTGACCCTCCCCCCTCTCATGCTCTCTCTATCTCAGTCTTTCTCTCAAATAAATAAAACCTTTAAAAAAAATTTTAAAAAAATAAAAAAATAAAAATAAAAATACCCTGTACAATAAGGGAACATTTTGTAAAAGGAATCATAGCTGTAATCATAAGTTACCTAAGATGTTTCATTTCTTTATTCTGTCATATACCTACAAAATAGTTGCTATAAGTAGTGACATTTATCTTAACGTTTCAAAGAAAAAATATTGCCTTATCATTCTTTGTCATTTCTCCTAGTTGCCTATTTCAGCTAAAAATCCACTGATGATTACATGTAAACTCTCACATGATAGAGTGGTATATGTTGTCTCGTATTTCTTTGTCAAATCGACATTTAGCATCCCTACCTCTACACGGGAAAATGAAGAACAAACTGAGCAGATTTGGTAAATTGAATTATTCTTCATGCTTCTTATATCCATGCCCCAATGTTTTACCCTTCCTGTATCCAAGTCCTTTGCCATGTACTTTGCAGCGCTTACCCTAAAATGGGTGAAGTTTAGTTCCCTGCCCATTAACATTGAGTTTGGCCCTGAGACTCTCTTTCCAATATGGTGAGGCAGAAGTAACAGTGTGCCACTGCAGAGCTTAGGCCTCTAGAGTTCATGTGGGCTTCTGTTTGTGTGATCTCACTTCTGGCCTTTTCATGAGAAGAACCTTCATTAGACTGTTGGATCCGGGAGGAGAAAGAGAAACATGAGGTACAGAGCTACCCCAGCCAAGCCCAGCCTAGATCAGCCAAGCCTGGGGAACCCAAGATAAGTGAGAATTAATGACTGCTCTTTTAAGTCATTAGCTTTCGACTAGTTTGTTGTACAGTCATTTTTGCCAGTAGGTTAAATGATACAGCAGATATATGTGAGATCTGATACAGGAGATAGCCCCCCACACATCTATATACACTCAGCAACTACTGTGTTCTCATGCCGGCAGGGTTTTTACTTGAGGCTTTAGAGCTTTTTTTAACTCAACTACTTAACATGTATTGATGCTATGAACCCAGATGCGGAATAAAATCAAGTTTTCCTTTACTTTCCTCTAAGTAGCAAGAGTGCTTGTTATATAATAATAAGCGTGTCAGTCTATGGTATACTCTCAAATATCCCATAAATCCCCTTCTTGACATGTATCCCATTTGTAATACACTATTAATTTTATTTAAATTTCTGCTTTGCCCACTAGGATGAATAATAGCCACAAAGCATGGTGGCCTTTGGTAGTCACACAATGTTATAAGGAGCTCTTAATATCACCGTTTGAAATGAAAATGAGATCCAGAGATGCTAAGTAAATTTCCCAACATCACACAGCTGGGAAGTAGGAACACTCAAGTTCAAATCCAAGCAGCTTTGTTCCAGAACCCTTGCTCTAAAGCATTGAGAGAGAGCACACAATCTGGGAGGTCATTATTCTATCCCTAACACCTTGCCCGGCACATGACACATGGACATGGAACAGTTGTTGAACGGTGTGATTGAGCATGCCTGAGCTAAGGTAGCATACATACTATGGAAAGAGGAAAGCTAATATCATGTTGAAGCCAACTGTTTTATTTCGTTAACACTTTTGAGTATAACCGAAGCAGCTGCTCTGACATATGCTGATGATTTACAAGCTGGCAAAAATTGACAGATATGGTCCCTGCTCTGCTGGTGCATACATTCTAATTGTCGGAGATAGAAATAAACAAGAAGTGATAATTACAAAATATGAAAGTGCTGAGAAAGAAACAAATAAGATGATAGAAAATAATGGGTATGAGCAAGAGACATTTTATTTTCTTAGTGGTCAGGAAAGGCCTCCATTTATGAGGACACATTTAATCTGGGAGCCAACAAGTGGACCTGGGACCTTTAATCCAGGAGCAGGGGAGGTGATCATTCCAGGAAGAATGTGTAAGGGTCCTGGAGCAGGAAATCCCTACCATCCTGCTGCTTCTACATCACTGCTAAAATCTTCCAATGCTCTGTCCACATTTACTCTGTCCATTTCTCAATATATTCTCTACATTGTAGCCACAGTGATCTTGCTCAGCTTGTTCTGTTATTTTAAAGAAGAGAAAAATACTTCTGAGGCCTGCAAGTTTGGCTCAGGCCTTTTCTCCAAAATTCATCTTGTTCTGTTTTGCTTTCTGTTCTCGTCATCTGTCCTTCCATCTCTGTGCCCTGTCATGCCTTGTCATACGTTAAATCTGCACACTTACATGCCTCATTTTCTGCCTGGGTCGCTCTTTTTTAGATAATTTGTGCTAAGGAATTAGTATCTCAACAATCCTTGTTTTGTTTCCTAACTATATAAAATTCCTATTTGAAGACATTCATAGCACCGTTCATTACTCCTCTGTATATTTGCCACAGTTAACATTTTATAGGGGTGTGTGTGTGTGTGTGTGTGTGTGAATATTGGATAAGTGTAAATTTAATGAAGTTAGGAACCATGTCTTTTTGTAATTACCATTATATCCCCAGTGCTGTGAACAATGCTTGACACGAAATAGACGGTTAATAGATATTTATTTAGCGCATTGAGTAAAAGTTGTTGAAGAATTTTAGGCAGGGGATTTACATAGTACAATGTATTTCAAAATGATCACTTTTGCAGCCTTGAGAAGAATGAATTGGGGAGAGGGGGGCAAAAGTGAAGGAGAAAACAGTTCACAGGCTGCTGCAGTGGGCTGGGTGAGAAAGAATTGTGGGTGGGTATGGAAGTGATGGCAGAGCAGATCTCAAAAAGTTGTTGGATTTCAGATGATTTTAGGGAAAGAGTTTGCAAGTTTTACCAATGTTGGCTGAGAAGGATAAAGGAAAAAAATGAATTAAGCATAATTCCTAGGTTTCTGAAAGCATAGTGATATTTCTGGAGATGAGGAAAATTCATACGGATGGAGTTCTGTCATTGGGGACATTAGGACTGATTTTAGCTATGTTAAATTTAAGATGTCTTTTATTTATTTATTTTTAAGGATTTTATTTAGTTATTTGTCAGAGAGAGAGAGAAAGAGCACAGGCAGTGGGAGTGGCAGGCGGAGGGAGAAGCAGGCTCCCTGCTCATCAGGGGCTCAATCCCAGGACCCTGGGATCCTGACCTGAGCTGAAGGTAGACACTTAACCAACTGAGTCCCCCAGGCATCCCTAAGATATCTTTTAAATGCTCAATGGGCAATGTCAAATAGACAGTTGAAGTGAATTATCTGGAGGCCAAGAGGAGAGTGTTCAAATGCCAATATACGTGTATACGTAGGCATCATCAGTATTTTGATTTCATTGAAAGTCATGGGAAAGGCAAAACCATGTGAGAAGGGAGTATAGTAAAAGAGGGCTTAAGGCTAATTCCTGAAGAATATCTATATTTAGAAATAAGAAATAAGAATTTTAAGAAGGACAGAGTAGGAAATATTTTAAGCAAAGAATGCGGAAACATCTGGATAACCATATTGCAAAAAATAAAAAAGGAACTTTGACCTCTACCTCTCTTTATATAAAAATTAATTCAAGCTGGATCATGGACCAAAAGAAAAAGCTAAAGCTCTAGATGATACAGAATAAAACACAAGAGTGTATTTTTACAACTTTGGGTTAGGTAATTTTTTATTTTTTTGGCCAGGATCCAAACTATGCTACACTTAAAAGGAAAAGAAACTGATAAATTAGACTTAAGACTAAGAGCATTTGTTCTTCAAAAGACATTAACAAACTGAATAAACAAACAACAGACTGGAAGAAAACTTTAACAATTTATATACTTGACAAAGAATTTGCAGAATATAAAAGGAACTTCTACAATTCAATAATAAAAAGGCAAACAACCCAACTTAAAGTATTAGCAAAACACTTCACAAAAAAATACAAAATGCTTACTTATAAAAGCTCTACCTAGTGTGACATTTGCCTGTCTCTCTGACCTCATTCTCTAGCACACTGTGTTCCAGCTACCCTGCACCTTTTCCCGTTACTTGAACACACTCTTTCCTGCTTCCACAACTTCGTCCTTGCTGATCCCTCTGCCTGGAACATTTCCCCCTTTACTCTTCACCACATCTAGTTCCTTTTTATCTCTCAAGCCTCAGTTTTAAAGTAGTTGCTTCTGAGAAGACATGCTGGCCCAGCCCAGGGAAAGCTGTTCACCCTCGGAACCCTATCTATTGCCTAATCCCACTTCATTTGCTTAGAGCACATATCATGTACCAAAATTCTCTTATCCCATTGTTCCTATCTTATCTCTTTCCTCTGTTGGACTCTTGAGTTTCAAGAGCAGAGACTATATCTGACTTGTATTATTCTGGTGTCCTCAATCCAGAATATGTGTACAATAAGTATTTGTTGAATAACTGAATGACCGAAAAAATAGGAAGAAATGAAATGAAATGAAGAGAAATGAAATAATACAATGGTGTGCATTGGATTCCCAGTTCCTCCAGTTGGACAACTTAGAGCAGATTTCTTTCCCTCCCCGTCCCCCAAAATGGGTGAAAATACCAACCCAGCATGTCTGTAGTGAAGATTTCTTGAAAAGCCTCATGAAATGAGCCCAGAACAGTGACTAGCCATTAAGAGTATCTCAAACACAAAAAAGCTTAGAATTGGAATGAAGGGCCGAGAAGCTGGGGCCAGACCCCTTGCGTTTGATTTCTGACTCTACTACTTCCTGGCTTTATGAGTTAGGCAAGTTCCTTTACCTCTCTGTACCTCGGCTTGCCCGCCTGTAAATATTTGTACTTACCATATAGAATTACCGTGGGGATTAGATGCGTTAGCACATTTATGGGTCTTAGGAAAATGATTGGCAACGGTAAATGGTCTAAAAGTGTTTGTTAAATCTGTGTTGGTCTTCCTTGAAGCATCTTTTACCTGGAGGGGATCAACCTGAACTAGTTATTAACAGCTCCTGGCATTGGTTCTGATGTTAGCCCACCTATCCCATGCCCGACATTGCTTAATTAAGTAGATCTGCAGGGTGAATGCAGCCTTGGGATGGTTTTCTCTGAACCCAAACTCCTGAATTTCTGTCCCTTCTGCCTCTGGGTCAGCCACTTCCCATGTTCCCCGTCCCTGCACGCATGCACCCTTATAATAGAGCCACTGAGAAGTTCTGCAAAGCTACCTGTAACCAAATTGGACCCAGCAGACCTATTCGGCACTACGCATGTAATGTAAGTGAAAGTATCAGACTTACATAAAAGTTAAAAGCATTTTTGCCTTGAAAACTCATGCATCCACTAGCTAGATTCTTCTATTAACATTCCTATACATACCACATACTCAGTTCATCTAGCTGTTCATCCATCGTTCATCTTGTTTTACATATATTTCAAAGCAAGCTGCAGACACCAGCACTCCTCACTCCTAAACACTTCAGCATGAATATCATTAACTTCATGTCAGCATCTGATTAGCATTTTTAATTTTTTTCTTTTGATGTAAAATTTTCCTACAAAGAAATACAAAAATTATAAATATGCTGTTAAATGAGTTTTGACAGTTGCATACAACTATGTAACCTAAACCCCTATCAATATATAAAATATTACCACCACTACAGAAAGTTCCCTAAAGCTTTTCCCAGTCAACCTTTAACTCCACTCCCTAATAACAATCATTGTTCGATATCCCACCACTGCCCCCCCATAGATTATTTTTCTTGTTCTGGAACTTCAAATAAATGGAGTAATTTGGACAAGGCTTCTTGTCCTCAGCACGAATTCTGAGTTTCATTCATGTTTTTGCATGTGTCAGCAGTTGCTCATTTTTATTGCTGTGTAGTATTTCATTATATGAATATACCACAGATTATTTTTATCTGTGCACCAGTGGATGGACATATGTATTTTTTCCAGTTTTACACCACTACAAATAAAGTAACTTTGAACCTTCTTACACAACTTACTTTCTTTTGTGGATATATATTTTTGTTTCTCTTCATCTACATCTAGGATTCGAATTGCTGGGTTACAGAGCAGGTATATATTGAACTTTATAAGGAAATATAAGACTTTCACCAAAGTGATTATAACACTGATAACCACAATGTACCAGAATTCCAGTTTTTTACCTCCTCTCCAACATTGGATGCACAGCATCTCACAGATTTTGCCCATTCTATGTTATCTGTCCTGTACGTTCTTTCCTCAGATATCTATGTGGATTGCGCCCCCACATACTACCAGTCTTTGCATGGTGACAGATGGTAACTAAACTTGTCAAGGTGATCACTTCATAATCTATATAAATGTTGAGTCACTGTGTTGTACACCCAAAACTAATATAATATTATATGTCAACTATATTTTGATTAAAAAAAGTCATTTTGTCAGTGCAGCCTTTCTTTTCTATCATATTTTAAATTTAAATTGCTCTCAGCATCCACCTTGCCAACCATCAACAAGATTATCTCCCTTACTTCCTTAATTTTCCCCGGAGAGTTTACGTACTTGTCAGTTTATCTGTTCCCCCTAGTGGAATGTGAGCTCCATGAATAGCAGGGAGTGTTTGCTGTTTCTTCCATATGTGTTTAAAAAAAAGGTGTATTCTGATACTGTACGGTGGATTGTTTTATAATGTAAAATGTAAATACCTGGCTCACAGTAGCACTTAATATATATTTATTTGAATGAGTGAATGCCTAGAAACAACTTGTGGAGTGGATAAAGCACAGCATTAGTCTCCTTGCAAAAGTGTACTTGTAGTAAAAATTCATCTAGCGACAAATTTGAGATACTTGAGTTAAACCTGATTGCCAATTAGAATGTGTCATTCTTTTCCTTTGCTTGAACCTAAAAAGGGACAACAGATGTGATAGTAATTCATCATGACTAGTAGTAGATGCTTTGATGCCTAGCAATGAAGGAATATCTTTGTCAAAGCCAACAAGTAAAACTTTTAAGAGAAGAAGTAGATAGTTTTCCAAACTAATTTTAACATCTCTTAAAATGTCTGGAAGACTTACATGGTAAAAATAAAAAGTCTGTGAAATGTTTGCAGCCCTTACCTCATTATGTATTGTGTATCACTCATACAGAAGAAACACATATGGCAGCTTAATTGTATATTGTTTCTCGAAATTGTTTTAAGATCTTCTTATCTTCCCAGCATTCTCTGCCTTGTTAATGAGGTTCTCATTTGAATATATTGAGAAAAGTTTCAGAATTGGTATAGCTGTTCAGTGAAACACTGTTAAACTTTTACTTCTATCTTTTTGCTCTCTGAGTGTTTTATTTTCTTTCGGGTATATTATAACTTTGACTCTTTTTCATCAGAATAAGGCCATAAATTCTCAAGGTAGTAGCCTTAATAGGGATATATATCATATATTGTGTTTGCTTTAAAAATTGTTTACATTATTGAATACAGAAGTCCTACTTCCAAGCGGTTAAGTTCTAAAAGGTGGTTTGAGAATATATTTATTTCTAAGTCCACAGAGTGTTCAAGGCAGGGAACATGGATACACAACTGACAGTTAGGAAGTCTGTTGTCTCCTTAAAGCTTTTAAAATAGCTTTTTAAATATTTTAAAAAAAGTTTTCTTCCTTGATGATATAACAGCAGTGACACTTTAAAATCATTAATGTGATTTTCTTACTTGCCTTTGTGAACTTATAACCTTGGCCCTTTTCTGCCTGAGACGTCCATTACTTCTGGAGAGAGTGAAGATTTATAAAAGAAAGAAATAGGGCTTATTAAGGAAAGAATGTATAGAAAAATATTTAAAAATATAAATAGTGGCATTATTGTCCTTGGGTAGATTTTCCAAATTCTTTTCCTTTTTCCCTCTCCTTTTTAGGATATCTAGGATCGATTAGTGAAAGCCCATGTCATAGTTTGATCTACAATGTAGACAAGATACGCATTGTCTATGACATCAAGACTATTTCTCCCATAGAAGGAAATCATAGCTTAGGAGAATTAAAAGGGAAAGCCAATTTCCATTCCTGAGAATTATGGGAAGATGGAAGGAGAGAGAAGCAGGAGATGACATAGGTATCCTTTGCTTATTCTTAGGAAACATCTTAATTTAAAAAAAAAAAAAGTCTAAGTCCCGTGAGAAGACTAGCATTTCATGTGATGTGGACAAGAACTGGATAAAATTTCAAGCACAATTTATTATAAGTGGGTCTTCAAGGAGAAAGTTAGACCAAAGATTTAAATGCATCTTAAAGAACAAAAGGAACTATACTGGGTGTGTGGGAAAGCAGGTGCTGGTGAGTTCATGTATGGAGTAGTCTTTTGATTACTGCAAGGCTAGTGAGCCCATTTCAAGTTTGCATGAGCAAATTCAGTTTTCTGAAATAGATATGATTTGCAGGCTTTGTGGCTATCACATGTCCTGCAGTTAAGATTACATTTTAGAAGATTAAAAAATATCTTGATATTAAACTGCTAAATGACTTGAAGAGACTTTTGCCCCTTTCTTTTAGAATGAAAGAATGTAGGGGCGCCTGGGTGGCTCAGTCGTTAAGCGTCTGCCTTCGGCTCAGGTCATGATCCCAGGATCCTGGGATCGAGCCCCGCATCAGGCTCCCTGCTCAGCGGGAAGCCTGCTTCTCCCTCTCCCACTCCCCCTGCTTGTGTTCCTGCTCTCACTCTCTCTCTGTCAAATAAATAAATAAAATCTTAAAAAAAAAAAAGAATGAAAGAATGTATAAGGAACTATAATCACAATAAAATGAAATGGCACATGCTTCACTTTAATTTTAAATAAAGTATTTTCTTTAGCAGTAACCTTTGTTCTCCATGCTTCTCGGATCACCAGATTGCTTATGCTGTAAAACTCTGCTATAACTTTCATAGCAGGAACTTAGATTAAGCTATATTGTCATTGTTTCCAGTCTCCTGCCAGCTCTGAGAATGAGGGTTGGAAACAGGCTAATGTTCTTATTTTGGGGGGTAGGATGTGAGAAGGGGAATAAGGCAGGCAAATCTGTCTTGTCAAAGAGAGATCTCCAGAATTCTCCAGGCTCAATTTCCTTGACAGAGCTAATGAATTCGGTACAGGTTGCCAGATTTAACACTAAAAAACACAGGATCACCTGTTAAATTTAAATTTCAGATACATAGTAAAGAACTATTTAGTATAAATATGTCCGTGAAATATTTGGAACATATAAAACAAAATGTATCCATTATTTATTTGAAATTCAAATTTGACGGGGCATCCTATATTTTATGTGGCAGTCCTACTTAGATGCTAACCGACCGGAAGATTCTTGGGACTATTGGCCCTGTTCTGCAAATTACAGATAGCCACAAGGCTCATAAATATTCCCATCAATATTCTCATTCCACCTCCAGCCGCCACAGCCAGAAAAGCTCTGGCCACTTCTGCACATCTATAATGGATGGTCGCACAGAACTGCTCCAGTTTCCTGACCAAGAGGAGCAAGCAAATGAACACCACCAACCCAGTTATCTGAAGGCCCGCAATTTCTTCTGCAGCGGGCTGGTTCACCCTAAGACTGTGGGCGGGGAGCTGGCAGAGGACCACAAAAGTGCCATGTTGGTCATGAAACAAATAGGGCCAGCAAGCCTGCCGCCTTCTATGCATGGCCATCAACAAGAACATGGAGGCCACCCTCAGCAGCATCGGGCACATGATCTGCAAGAACAAATACCACGGGATCTACACATGGCCACATAGGCAGACCCAGCACCATCCTGCATGGCCAGAAGCCTATAATGGTGAAAAGGAAGTGAACTATCCACCAAGAGATCTTGAGCAACCCCTACCCCTACCCCCAAGCAAGCAATAAAGATGTCAGCCAATTTTCTTAAAAAAAAAAAAAATTGCCATCTAGTCGTGCTAAACTGCAGCTAGAACAAAGATGGATTTGGATTATGAAGGACCTTCAGAATACCAGGTCAACTAACTGTACAGGTTTGCCATAGTGATTTCATTAATTTCACAATAATGTAATTCTATATCTTCATGTTTTTGGACTCTGCTTATTGTAGTACAGCAACCTTCTCTTTCCTATCTCACAGAAAAGGACGATAATTAGCTCAGTATTTGAATTAAGAACATTTATATTAAGGACAAGATTATTTCCACTTAAATGTCTTTTCAACAAACAGCACTGTGATCTATAATTTAATTAAAAAAAAGAATATTCACATTTTAGAGCTTATAATATAGACTGTAAAAACTGGAGTGGGAGAGGCATATCTGATAAAATGAGGGTTTTCCTGCCTTCCCATTTGGAAGTCTGGGAAGTGGCTTCCTTGAAAAGCTGCCCAGGGGCTCTGTTTCATTAAATCAAATGTGTTAGTGCTAAGGAGGAGCTGTGAGGTTCAGCTTTCTCAGCTACCCTTGGTTTCTAAGTGGCAATGATCCAGAAGTAACTGGTATCTTAATGGAGAACTTGCTAAGGGGGCCCATTAAATAGTAAGATGACTCTGGGTTGAAGGTTACAGAAGAATCCACCGAGCAAAGCCAAGAGGAGCCATAATAGGAACACAGAGGAGTCTGGACTACCAAATGAAGTGGTTGAGGTCCTGTGGTGGTAAATTTGAAGTATTGGTAAGAAAAAGGCAATGTCTTTGAGTTATACCAGCTGGTCACTTCTAGGAATGTAGTCTCATATCTGTACAAACTACATCATCCAGTGATCAGAAGACCTACTTTTCTCCCTGAAAAAGTCACATAAACTCCACCCTTCCCCCTGAAAATGCAGTCACCAGTGGGGGAAAAGAAGCAGAGAAAGGGGGAAGTTACTGAGGAATTGAGAACTGTTCTCCATAGAGATTTCTTTCTCCCACTGCCTCTATATTATGTATCTTAGATTTATTATATGCATCAAAATTCCTTTATAAACCCTTGTTTTTAATATGGTTGTGAGATCCTTGGGGTGTCTGGGTGGCTCAGTTGATTGAGTGTCTGACTTCAGCTCAGATCATGATCTCGGGGTCCTGGGATTGAGCCCTATGTTGAGCTCTGAGCTCAGAGGGGAGTCTGTCTGCTTCTCCCTCCCCCTCTGCCCCTCCCCCCAATCGTGTTGTCTCTCTCTCTCTCCCAAATAAAAATAAAATCTTTAAAAAAATATGGTTGTGAGATCCTTGAGGGTAAACACCATGCCTCAGTATGCTTGTTAAAATGCCTGGTGAGAAAAGACACATCTAAAGAGGTTGAATTGCACAGAAAAACATGGGAGCAAAAAAAGAGAGAGATGTGCCAAAGGCATCCATAGCTAGAATCAATCTCCTTCTCTCTCTTTCTTTTATCCAAAATTCATAGAAAATTCTAGAAAATGTAAGCAAGCAAAAACCAATTAAAAATCACCTGTAATTCCATTGTTCAAACGTGTTTTCTGTTAAATTTTTGTTACCCCTGCCTCCACCCCTTGCCTCGGAATTATATGAGGTATAAAGGTTATACTCTTGATTTTCAGTTATAGGTATAACCTAAACAACCCTCTTTGGTAATAAACCTAAATCTACATCTATTCTTAATGGCACAGCATGATTCTTTGCCTTAAATATTTTACAGATTATATTAGCCATTTAAGTAAATTTTTATTTTTATTATTTTAAACAATGATGTAATGGGAAGCCATATATATACATAATTGGTTGCATGGTGTTTATTGTTTTCTTTTGAGATCATGCTTCATTATTTTTTAACTCTATTTCATGTTTTTTCCATATGAATGCATATTATTTGTAAAGATTTTCTCCAGACCCTCATTTGTATTAATTTGGAAATATTCAAACTCTTCAGAGCATTGTATCTTCTTATTTATTTATTCATTTAATAAACAGTTTGGAACCTCCTATTTGGTTGGCACAAATGAAGGTAACAAATATGGCTTTATAGTCTAGTGGAAAGAGTCATAGAAAAACTCAGGTAATCAGAAGAATAAATAAGTGATTTATATTTGCAATGAGAGTTATGAGATAGTTAATCTAGTGGATAGTCAGGAAAGGTGTCTTCATGAATGGAAATTTAAGCTGAGACATGATATGGGCAAACTGTAGGAGGAAGAGCATTAGAAGAACCAGTTTGTACAAAGGTCCTAAGGCTACACATTTTTGAAGACCTGAAATATTGGCATGATTAAAGCATAATGAGCAAGGGACACAATCATACAAGAGGAGCTAGGAGAGTCTTGTAGACTTTGGTAAGGACTTTAAATGCTGTGGGTTGCATTGTGCAGCTATTAAAATTGTAGTCATCTACGAAACATATTTGTAATTTGCCTTAGGAATATTTTAAATCATTTCATGTTTATTAAGAAACAGGTAGCCATGTCATTTTCCACTGTGAAACAGTTCTAATTAATTAAGATTTAAGACAATAGGGATCATTAGAGGTACACCATTTAAAGAGGCAATGATTCAGTCAGATTTATGTTCTAAACACATATTTGGGTTTGTCTGTTTTTTTTTTTTACCTGTATATAATGGAAGCATACATCTTATATGTGCTGTAATTTAAGTTCATCTTTAATTTTAACCCTGAGTTTTATCAGTTCTGATGACTGTTGCATTTATAGCAGGATGTGGCTCTATAAGAGGTGGGGTAGAGCCAAGACCTAACTGGATCCTTCCAGCAGGTGAAGGCTCTTGCCTACAGGAAGATATCACAGGATGTGATTTTACAAAGACAATTCTTTCTGTGCCAGGCTAGATTTTGAGAACTACATAGAAAATTAGGAAACTATTTTGAAAATGTGAAAATTTTGAAAACCAAAACGGACCAATTCTTACACAAATGCTTAGGAGTATTTCGTTTAGGAGTGTTTTTCCTGAATTGAATTATACTGCTTTCCTTTATTCTTCCTTCAGTGGCTTTAACCAGTGAGTTATATAACTACATACCCAAAATAGAATTGCAGAGCCCTGTATCTATCAAAAAACCAACACAGAACCAAGGATTAAAAGTTTATGGCAATACTCTTCTTAGAATATATTATGGATACTATTTAATTAATTCCTACTCTATTAGACACTGTGTTTCATGCTTCTCATGGATTATTAGCTCCATTTGTCATATCAACTCTGCAAGATAGGAATGGACATTTCCATTTTCTATGTGAGGAAACTGAAGGTGCATCACTTTCTCAAAGTCACAGTACCTTAAGTGGCAGAGCTAAGATTCAAACTACATCTGTTTGTTATACCAAGATAGTAGTAACTTTTCTATTACACAATTTTCTTTGAAGGAAATTCCTGTAACATCATGTCTCATCATCAGGGACTCTACTAGCCATATGGCATCATTTTTGTGCCAATTTCAGAGAGCGCCTCCCAAATGTATTCTGTACAGCCTGGTGCCAAAGTATATGACTTGGCAAACAGAGCACACACACTGAACTTCAGTCTCCACTCACTCTCTTAACCAGGATCCTAGGGATGTGAACATGTACACGACTGCAAGTGAAGACTTCAAACATGATGGAAAGTATATTATATCCATAAGTGATCTAAACCGAAATAAGTCTACTTATATTTGAAAACCAATTAACAAGTTGAACTGCAATAAAACAAAAATAAGTCCTTAGCTTTTCCCGGTGAATTTGGTTATTCTGAATATTAAATTTTATTCCCAGGCATAATTCAGAGTACAGCGTTCTGTTATATCCTGACAAATTCTATACAACGTTGTTAATTATGTATCTGGTATCTGCTTCATAATGGGATTTAAGCTTGCTTTTTCCAACTTCCTTTTCTAAATTATTAAATCTAGGTGAAGTAAAATACCCAATTAAGTTTCATTTTATAATATATATTTATTAATTAAAAAGTTAACTATGGAAAATTACAGACATTGAAAGAGTAATATAAGCCTTAGGCAACTATAATTAACAGGAATCAAAACACTGGCTTCATTTGTCTATTAAATTTAAAAAAATCTTTTTTTGCCTAGCCCTTTTTGATAGTGGGACATGGAGTGGGTATGAGGAGTCTAGTGCAGGCAGATGAGGTTAGAATGTCATTTTAAAATGAGATCTCAGTGTGTGACTTCTGAGACTAGTTCAGAAATGTAACACAGTTTCCATCTGCCTTTCTCTCTCATGAGACATCCACCCTTCGAATCCAGCTGCCATGCTGTGTCAAAGTCCCAGCCACATGAAGAACCCATGTGTAGGAGTTCTGGCTGAGAACTCCCAGTAAGATCCTAGCTCATAGCAAGCATCAACCACCAGACACTTGACTGAGGTGGCCTTTGAGATGACTTCAGTGCCCAGGGGCTGTCAGCTTGCAACTGCATAACAGACCCCATGGGTCAACTGCCTAGCTAAGGCCAGTCACCCCAGAATGATGAGACATAAGAATAATGAATAATTGCTATTGTTTTTGCCAGTAAGTTGGGAATAAGATAATCAAAGCCTTTCTACTTCATAGAGAGAATAACATATATGCTCATAAGCATCAGAAAACAGTAACAGCATTTACAAAAACAAAAGATGTCGGAGGCAGGTGAGATCAATGTAGGTCATTGTATCTGGAAAAAGCTTCAGGGAGAAAGTGGCATATTAGCTGGATATTGAAGGTGGAATAAGTATAAAATCCATTCAACGAGACTGTATCAATTAATAAAATCAAGTAGCATGGTATAGAAAGTGGATTCACATTTTACCAAATAGAAAATGATATTTTAATGATTTTTTGGAGGAGATTAAAATTTAAAGAATTACAAATATAGAAGTTAGTAAATAACTTTAACATTGTTTTTCTATATTTGGAATCACCATTTTACCTTGAATCATATTAAACCACATTGTCCTAATGCCGGGAAAAAGAGGATTGTACCTGGACCATGCAGAAGGGCCAAACATTTGATCTGTAATGAGAAATAAAAATATGTTACATTACTGCATTTATAAGCTAGAGAAGTTATGCAGTTAAGTACATTTGAATTAACAAATATAATGTAGATGACATTTTTAGGAAAATAATTTGATGAAAAAGTTTTAGATTGATAGCCTCTGCGGTTTTATTCATTTGCATTTTGACAATGAAAAGTTTGCCAAACCATCTCTTAATTAAGAACATTGTGCATTGTTTTTACTCTGATTCTGCTATCATAAATTTCACTTTAAATTTCTAAGACCTTTTGGCAAACAAAGAGATTACTATATAGTATGATGCTGTTTTCTGTACCCAAACGTAGTGTAAGTCCTTGAGTAGACAAAGTATCCAAAGATGTTATTTCCTCTCAGATTTATTGAATGTTGGTCACTAACGCAGACTCTATCATTTTACCTTCCTCTAGTAGAGAATTTGAACTAGCTCATCCACACTGTGGTAGCTTAGATTACGGTTCATCAAATATTCACTGCCTTGGGCGCCTGGGTGGCTCAGTTGGTTAAGCGACTGCCTTCGGCTCAGGTCATGATCCTGGAGTTCCTGGATTGAGTCCCGCATCGGGCTCCCTGCTCGGCAGGGAGTCTGCTTCTCCCTCTGACCCTCCCCCCTCTCATGTGCTCTCTCTCATTCTCTCTCTCTCAAATAAATAAATAAAATCTTTTAAAAAAAATATTCACTGCCTTCTTTCCATGGAAGTTGTCCTCATGGGCTTAGAATTTGGCCATGTGACTGGCTGTGGCCAGTGGGTATGAACAGCAGTGACAGTGTGCCAGTTCTGAGCTGAGACAGTAGACAAGCACACCCCATGTATCCATTACTCCTTTAGATTGGATCCTGAAATGACTGTATGTGAAGTAGACCTGAACTGAATCCAAAGCTCATAATGTCGTTCAGCCTATTTAAGCTCAGACAAAATAAATGGAATGGTAGCCAACCAGTAGACATATGAATGTGAAATCCATGTCTAATATTGTAAACCACCATAGCAGGGTTTTTGCTATACAGTATTATCACAGCAAAACCTTAGTACATATGTTTACAAAAATTAAAGAGTTTTATTCCCTTAGGTTTTCAACTTTTCCTGAGACTATAAGAATAAAATTTGCCAAAGAAAAGAGTTATCAATTTATTCTAACATATTTGTTATTTTCCAAATACAAAAGGATTCACAGATCATTTTCTAAAATTAATATTTTCCCCAAATTTTATTTTGCTGATGAAATTTCAATCACCCCTATGATCTACAAGTGAAATTTCTTTGTATGTATTCTACCTCCACCTGGATAAATTTTAAATATACTGATGTCTTCTTAAAGAATAAAACACAATCAGCATAGTGGCAGCTTCTATGAAACCATCTTTTGGAATATGAGGGATTTGGGGTCTGAATACATTCTGCTGGAAAAAAATGTATTCTTTAGTGAATAAGTGAGATTCTACAGATAAGTAAGTTTTCTTATAGTGCTACACTTTCTACCAAAAAAGAAGACAAAAGTCAAAACCAAAAAATCAGTCAACGAATAGAGAAAAGAAGTTATTATGTTGTGTAGACCTATCACTGACATGTACCCCAGACAATTTTCTTATTTCTCAATCCATACTTTGCTACTCACGTAATTTTAGTTTTAGTAATTCCTAACATTTACTCAACCACCCTCTGGGTTGGTTGCCAGGTTTTGATTGCCTCACACATACTTCTTTGCATAGAGGAATTGTGTTGAGAAGTTCAGCCATCACCTCCCTAGACTTTTTCTTACTGTACAGAGTAAGATCTTGTTGATGAATGTACGATAAAACTACCATTTGGAATGTAAGTAAATATTTCAGTTTCCATTCTATATCCCACTCTGCTTTATAATTTTGCTTCTGATTTATATTCTAACTGAAGCTTAATTTTGAACCAACCTAATCTGCAGACTATGTATTTTCTTCAATCCTTCAATGAACATGTGCTACTTATATTTATCTTTTTAGGTCATAAAACAGTATTCAATTTTTCTAGAGATCATAAATCTCGTATGCAAAATGAAAACCCAAGTGGTCCACCCTTGTGAAATTTGAACAAAATTGCTAAGTTAAATAAATAGTTATTTGAGTTGGATCATTTAGATATTCACTTGCTTCAAAAAGGGAAATAGATCATATAGTATTTGGGGGGGCCAATCTCCTATCTAATTAATGAGTTAAACATTTTTGAGTAATATTTTTTATTTCTTTAAGATTTCTTAAATCTTGATTGCATACTTGATTCTTCCAATAACCCCATGAAAAAACAAGGAATTCATCCCAAAGCATAATAATTTGATAAATGGTAACTGCTGAAATACTTGATAAGTAACTGGATCCATTTGGAAGATAAAAGAAAGAAAATCAGTTTTCTGCCTTACTATTTATACTTTATATAGTTTTTTTCAATTGGATGAAATATTTATTGTGAAATAAAACTATAACTGTACTAAAAAGAATACAGATGAATATTTATTTATTTATTAAAGATTTTATTTATTTATTTGAGAGAGAGAGACTGAGAGAAAGAACATGAGTAGGGTGTGGGGCAGAGGGAGAGGGAGAAGCAGGCTCCTCGCTGAACGGGAAGCCCAACATGGGGCTAGATCCCAAGACTCTGGGATCAAGACCTGAGCCGAAGGCAGACGTTTAACCGTCTGAGCTACCCAGGTGCCCCGCAGATGAGTATTTAACCAACATTAAGTGGGGACAGCTGGGTGTCACAATTGGTTAAGCAACCCACTCTTGATTTTGTCTTAGGTCGTAATCTCATGGTTTTGAGATCAGGCCCCATATGGGGCTCTGTGCTCAGAATAGAGTCTGCTTGAGATTCTCTCGCCCTCTCTCTCTTTCTGCCCCTCCTGCCTGTTCTCGCTCTCTCCCTCTCATAATGAATAAATAAATCTTTCAAAAAAATGACATCAGGATAAAATGGCTTTCTAAGCATTAAAACAAAAGTTGAAATTACAAGGAAAATGATGTTTGATGCAAGTACATTAAGAATATTTTAACACAAGTGCATCAAATACCAGTAAAAATACTAAGAAATTACCCAATTAAAGATATATTGTAACATACATTACAGAATCAGTTGGGTTTCTCTTTAAGAAAACAGATGACATCCATAGATAAGTGACTGAGGAGATTTTAATAAAATAACTTGTTATAAATATGTTGGTGGAATTAGGAAGAATCCTGAGTCAAGAAACAGTTGATTGAAAGCCATTACCTTCACTAGACCCAAAGATGCAAATAGAGCTAGAAATTATCAGAAACTGATTAGGCCAGTAGCTGCAGGAAACAGCTAACAGGAGCTGTGGTTTATGGTATAGATTATTGACTGCCCAGTGAAGATAGAGTTGATTTTGATTCCTTCTGATTCCATCTGATCTTCTGCCTCTTACTGCCCCAAACCAATCAGAAGTCAGAGGACAAGGTATGTGGCCCATAGGGATTAGCCCAGTTTATGTGGCCCATAGGGATTAGCATCCTGGGGGCAGAGAGCAGGATGGAGAGTAAATTTATAAGGACAAATGGAGAGTATTCCAGCATAGTCTATCATACCTTTGGCATACCCACTTTTTCCTTCTAACCAAATGGAAAGCTTTGTCTGAACTCAGAGGTCATACAAGTCCTATCAGTTATTATATAACCATAATGTGTCTCAGTTTCATAATACTGTCACCTAAAACTTAAACTATTAACCCTTATCAGTGTTCTTAATATCGAGTAATTGATGGAGAAAAAGCAATATAAAGCCTAGCTGATACAGGCCTACTTCTATGGATTAGAACCCATTAGGCTTGGGTTGATATTTATGTCTTTCTTCTTTCACAACCTATTCCAATTTTTATTCAATTGCTTTCAGCATCTTGCTGAATGAGTTTCATTATTTGAAAGGATGACCCAAATGTTTATTTCCACATAGTCTGAGTATTTGGTGATCTTTTGGGTAAAGAACTATTAAGAATCTTCATGAATTCCTTTGGTTCCAGCTACACACCTTATTGCTTCAATTGGCTTGGAGTAATCTAATCACCTTGTCCAATATAGCACCATTACCTGTTATTTTTCTTCAGCAGCACAGCATCAGAGACTATAATGGATGAGAAGTAGCTTTAGCTGCCAACTTACTGAATTTGATTGTGCCTCTTAGTGGAACATTCTTTCTTGGGCATTAAAACCTAAAATCTACTGAGTTAACAGCTGCAAGGGTAGGAAGTAGAAATTCCTCAAGTGGGTTATTAGGTGAAAAAGTTAGGGGAGCCATTCTCACCCTGTGCCCCTCTTTTCTTGAACACATGCATTCTAATGTTGAAAAAGATGGCACCACATATTGGTTGCTGTTTTAAGGCATGTAGTCTATCTCAAAAGACAACATTCTAGTTTCAGTGTATTATCTCCCCATTGGTACTATAACAGAGTCTTCAGCAGCCGTTATACTGTTCTATCAAGCTATCTGTGTCTGGATGATGGGATACACTGTAAAACTTAGGAATTTTGCCAGAGGCAGTCTATTGCCATACTATCGTCATTACAATATGAGGGTTTTTGTTTGTTTGTTTGTTTTGTTTTTGTTTTGTTTTAATCAGAAGAAATGCTGAGTGTGTATGGTGATGAGTAAGTCGTTCTGAAAGCCTGTGGTGGCATAGGCAGGGAAGACAATCCTTATCTAGAATCTATTTCTATTCCATAGAGGAAAAATTGCTGCCTCCACCATGATGAAAATCAGCTTGTCACCACATGGTGGTGGTGTCCTCGTCTCATCAGGGAGATGGCTTATTGGGGGCAGGACATTGGCTTCTGCTACTGGCAGGTGAGCACTTTCCAGTGCTGGTGGCAAATCAGCCTTGGAATAGGAAGTTCATGATACTGGCCTATTGTGCACATTGTGAGAGCAGGAGAATGGTTAGGAAAGTGAAATCCAAAGAATGGGAAATTTCTTCTACTTAATTATTAGAAGACTCTCCCACAGTAGATTGATTGGGATCATGACCTGATGGAGTAATACAAATGTTTATTTCCATGTGATCTGAGTAGGCATATATTTGGATACAAACATCTTCACAGTCTGTGATAATTTTGATAGTTTATCCATCTACCTCTCCCTTTAAATTCCTAGCTCTAAGTCTGCTGATGTCGTTTTTCCTATTCTGAGCTGCCAATTATTAGGCACTGTCCATAAATTGATGTAGGTTTGTGCTTCAGGATTTCTCTTCTATGTGAAGTAGATAAGCAGATGTATCAACTGACATTATTCTAAATCCTGGGAAGATTTCATCAAGATTAGCCCTGGGAGTGACTAATTCTGTAAATCCGCTTTTAACTGGCACCATTGCACCAACAGATTCATCTAAGAACAGGTCCATAGTACTTCATCTGTTAACTGATTATAGAGAACTTCCCACAAGGCTATAAATGTTGGTGGAGGTAGAGGCAGCAAAGCAGTAAGAACAGGTACCATGGGAGTCTGAGCCATCTCCTCATACAGCTTTCTAGTGCCTTCTAGACTTGTTCAGGCTTCTATATACTATTTTCATTTTTCAATATAAGGCTGCTCTGCATACCTAATTTTATAATTTGATGGATCATACAAAGCTCAAGTCATAGTAGGCACTGTGGGTCACATAAACATTTGCTGTTTCATGGTCAGTGTTAAGTCTCTACCAGGGCCCAGTAGCTTTTCAAATAGAGGAAATGTTTTTAAGCATGGGAAGGCACGACCTCATGCCAAAACTTGTGCTGTGATTTTCATATTGTAGTTTTCCGTAGATTCTATATAACACCTGAGTTTGTCGCAGACACTTTGAATACCATTTTGTCATTTAATTATAATGCCTGAAAATATAATATATATTATATTATATATCAACATAATCAACATAATAATATATATAATACCTTGCATCTGAGCTTGGAACTGCTGCAAAGTAGTTTATACTCTGAATCTTATTCAAAATGGGTACCCAGGTAAATGGACCAAAGCATGACACGCAAATATGGCAAGTATTGCCTTCAAAATCCAAAAAGGCCCAATAAGCGCCATGTCTCTTCTTACTTGTGAGTTGTGCTAAACTAAATAATTATTAAATTGAATAAAAGATGGCAATGGATTGTAAAAGAGTGCTTATCTTTAAAGAATACCTCTTTATTTTTCATTGCTTTTGCATGAAAAGAGAACAGAAATATCCCTGATATCTCTATTTGTATCATCTAATCTGTGTTTATATGATCTATGTATTCATATGTATATACTTATACACTTGATCCTTGAACAACATGGGTTTGAACTGTGTAGGTGCATTTACACGTGGATTTTTTTTTTAAGATTTTATTTATTTGAGAGAGAGAATGAGAGAGAGAGAGAGCAGGGGGAGGGCAGAGGGAGAGCAACAAGCAGACTCCACGCTGAGCGGGGAACCTGATACGGGGCTTGAGCTCACGACCCCGAGATCATGACCCAAGCCAAAACCAAGAGTCAGACACTCAACCGACTGAGCCACCCAGGTGCCCCTACACATGGATTTTTTTATAGTATTGCACCATACATGTATTTTCTCTTCTTCATGATTGTCTTAATAACATTGTCTTTTCTGTAGCTTACTTTGTTGCAAGAAAACAGTATAAAATACTGATAAACATACAAAGTATGTGTTCATCAACTGTTTACTGGGGAAGCTTCCAGTCAACCGTAGGCTATTAGTAGTTAAGCTTTGGGGAAGTCAAAAGTTATACATGGATTTTCAACTGCATTGGTTGTCGGGTAGCCTAGTCTCCACATTGTTCAAGGGTCAACTACATGGCATTTTACAAACAGAGCATAAGAATGTATTAATACATTTTCCGATTTTGTTTTCTCTTTTAAGGGGTTCTCCTCATATTACTTAAGCTTGGAAGGATTATCTCAACTGATTTACTATCTTAAGGCATCTTTTTTTTTTTTTAAGATTTTATTTATTTATTTGAGAGAGAGAATGAGATAGAGAGCATGAGAGGGAGGAGGGTCAGAGGGAGAAGCAGACTCGCTGCCGAGCAGGGAGCCTGATGTGGGACTCCATCCCGGGACTCCAGAATCATGACCTGAGCCGAAGGCAGTCGCTTAACCAACTGAGCCACCCAGGCGCCCTCTTAAGGCATCTTTTGATATCTTGTCTCAACTCTAGAAGTATGGGAGGGAACCTGCATAAGCAGACCTTTGTCTTTTTGACATTTTATTTTGAAATAATTATAGACCTACAGAAAAACTGCAAACACAGTAAAGAAACTTCCCGTATATTCTTTTTTTTAAATTTAATTTAATTTTATTATGTTATGTTAGTCACCATACAATACATCATTAGTTTTTGATGTAGTGATCCACGATTCATTGTTTTCATATAACACCCAGTGCTCCATGCAATACTTCCCATATATTCTTCACCTAGCTTTCCCTAATATTAACATCTTAAAAACCTTTGTAACACTATCAAGAAGAGAAAACTAACTTTGATACAATACTATTAAGTAATTTACTGATATTATTTGAATTTTGAAAGTTTTCCCACCATTGCCCTTTTCTGATTCAGAATCCAATCCTGAATCTCATGCTCTGTTTGGTTGTCATACTTCCTTACTTTCCTTCTAGGATAGTTCCTCATTTCTGCAGTCTTCCTATGTCTTTCAAAACCTTGACACTTTTGAAGACTCCAGGCCAGTTATATGTAGAATGACATTCAATTTGGGTTTTTGCTATGTTTTCACATGATTGCATTGATGTTATACATTTTGGACAAGAATATTACAGGAATTATTTGCCTTTCTTTTTGCACCATATCATGAAGTACATGAGGTTAATATATCTTCTTGCTGGTAGTGTTAACTTTGATCATATGGCTAATGTGGTGTCAGCCAGTTTCTTTCACTTGAAAGTTATAATTCTTCTTTTTGTAATTAACAAGTTTCTTGTGAGGATACTTTAAGGCTATCCAAATATCCTGTTCCTCATCATACTCTTACCCACTAATTTTAGCATCCATGGATGATGATTCATGTCTGCCATAACTATTTTTGTGGTATATGTTTAATGATGAATTTCTGTTTTGTTTATCCCTGCTATATTTTTAATTGGAATTTTCCTGTAAATGAGGAGCCAATTCTTCTCCTGCATTTATGTGACTTTTTATTCACTCATTCATATATTGATATGGATTCACATATATTTATTTTATTCTCTTTCTTATAATCCAATATTATTATTATTATTATTTTGTTGCTAAATTTATGTCAACTTTAGCATTTGGCAGCTTTGAGTTAGCTCCTGTGTTCTTTCAATATGCCCCCATTTCCTTTTATGTATGTTCTTACTTACTGGCAACTCAAGATGTTTCAGGGTCACATTGTATATCTCTGTGCCCCAGCTCTGACAGCAACCACTTCCCAGGGACCTAGTTCCTTTTACTGAAGAATAGTATTGAGAAGACTAGTGTGGGCTAAGCAGCTTCCTCCTTTTCTTTTTTCGTTCTTTTTTTTTTTTTTAAGCAGCCCCTTTTTTAAAGCAATTTTATTGCTTAGAGTTCAAATCAGACATGAGATAATTGATGTGAGTCAACTTCAGAGTAATACTTTCCAGAACAAAAATCTCAGAAACTGTATGGAAACATTAAATGAGTGTGTGAATGTGGCTAAGGGTGAGGAATTTGCAACAGCAAATTAAACATCACACTCGAGAAAGTGGTAGAAATCCATTATGGGAACTATTTAACTTCATTTGTAAAAGGAAAAAAAATTTCACTGAACTTCTGATTATCAGCGGTTAGGAGATGAGGTATGACCTAAAACAGGGCACATTCTTATATTAGAAATTAATTATAGGGGCATGTGCGTGGCTCAGTCATTAAGCGTCTGCCTTCAGCTCAGATCATGATCCCAGGGTCCTGGGATCGAGCCTCACATCGGGCTCCCTCCTCAGTGGGGAGTCTGCTTCTCCCTCTCCCACTGCCCCCTGCTTGTGTTCCCTCTCTTGCTGTCTCTCTCTCTGTCAAATAAATAAATAAAATCTTTTTTAAAAAAAAGAAATTAATTATAGGTTGCTGAGACTCCATTAGTTATTAAAAGTTTAGAGTTCCCATTCTTTTGGTGAGAAAATAGAGAATATGATATTATTCCAAATATAATGCTAGTACCAAAGGGTTTTAACATCTGAATTCCTAACACTAAAATCCTAGTCGATAAACTTAAAATGATGAATGTGATATTTCTTTACAACAATAAAAGGAGAAAAAAAATGCATCCCACTGTCAAGACTGTATTCATGGATTATGACTCTCTGAATTAATAATCTCATTATGAGTAACAAGCAAACTATGGATATTTTAGACATTATTTAAGAAATTATGATAATTCAAAAAAGTAAAATCATTAGTTTTTTTTAGCTTTACAAATGATCCCCCCCCCTGAACCAAAAATGTAACATTAGAAAGTGAGACATTTTACTTATTTAAAATCTATTTCAGAAAAAGTCAGATTACCTAATCTCAAAGAAAAAAAGAATGATTGTGGTGGAAATATTCTCTTATTTGCACTTACGTTTAACTCCTTCTAATGTTCTCCCGTATAACACAGTCCTCACACTGAGGTGTCTCATCTTTTGTAGGAGTGTATTTATCATCATTCTTATTAGTAATATCATGACATTTTACTATCAGAAGATCTTTCTATAATCATGGCTAGTTTTGTGTACCAGCTGAGGGCACTATAAAATGCCACTATTGGATCAATTGGATGAGTACTCCCTAATGGAGTACTCCCAATTTTTTATGGGAGTAAAATTTTTTTTTACTTTTTTTTGTGCCTTTTTTTTACATTTTTTTACATTTTTTACAAATGTTTCCCCCCCCCAAACCAAAAATATAACATTAGAAAGTGAGACATTTTACTTATTTCAAATCTTATTTCAGAAAAAGTCAGATTACCTAATCTCAAATAAAACAAGAATAATTGTGGGGCTTGTAATTTCAGTGGAAATATTCTCTTATTTGCACGTGTGTTCAACTCCTTCTAATGTTCTCCCATACAACACAATCCTCACAGTTGAGGTATAAAAAATGCCAGGGCTTGGGTTTAACACAACCCTATAACTTTAACCAGCATCTCAGGTTCACTTGAATTTAACCAAATAACAAGTTATAGAAAGATATCTCAATTCAGTATTAATCAGAATATAATCTATGTGGGAGATTCCAAATTCTGAGCCAAGGTACATGTGCAATTCTACCAAAATGGCAATGAGACTTACCGATCTCCAGCTATAAATCAAGATCATGTATTTCTCTTTATATTACTTCCACATTAATTGTGGATATTAATATGTACAATTCAAATAAAGACTGGAAAGTACACAAAATATTTTTCTAAAATAAGAGGTTGAAATGAGATTATTTGAGGCATATTTTGCTAAAAATTACTATAACACATGCATCATTTTCTTAGAAAAATTTTTTATCAAACTCAACAACTTCATTTTAAAATCTTTTTAGATTGCTAAACCTGAGGAATTCTAACTTTAAGAATTTAGTATTTTGTGTAACTACAAAAAATTACATTAGCTTAAATCATTATGATTTCCATTTCACATACTAGAATTTGAGAATTAAAACTATGGTCAGAAGAAAAAAACAGAATGTTTATGATTTCAGGGTCTGATTTAAATGACTTTGACCTTTGACAAATAGGAAGATTGAGTATGATCCCATAACCTGTTTCTCCAGCTCCTTGTTTACATCTATCCCCCTTTCTTTATCTCTCCCCAGGGAGTGGCTTTGTCAGTCAGGTGTGATACAGGCAACTGGGCCTCTTCTACTGATGTTCCCAATTCATGACTTAGGAATGAATCATAAATGGGGATGCATTCTTTTAAATAATCGATTCCAGGGTTTCATCCTTTGCGTCTATGAAAATAGTAAGGGGAACTATTTGCAATTTTTTTTAAACTTAATTAAAATTATGTACTTCTCAACACTAAATGAGATAACTGATTGTTAATTTTTTCCTTTATTTTGGTCAGAAGTTAAATCAACTCAGAATAATGTTGGAATATCTTTTTGCAATTTTCTATGACTTTAATTAGTACAGAAAATAGACAGGGAAACTTGCCACTTAATAAATACAATTTCTTGGGCGCCTGAGTGGCTCAGTCGGTTAAGCGACTGCCTTTCGGCTCAGGTCATGATCCCAGGGTCCTGGGATGGAGTCCCACATCGGGCTCCCTGCTCTGCGGGAAGCCTGCTTCTCCCCCTCCCACTCCCCCTGCTTGTGTTCCCTCTCTCGCTGTGTCTCTCTCTGTCAAATAAATAAAATCTTTAAAATAAATAAATAAATAAATAAATAAATAAATAAATAAATACGATTTCTTATTAGTTAACAATTGAAAATAAACGGAGTCATTCGCAAGAATAATAAAAAATAAAGAAAAAGAAATAATAAAAAATGATCCTGTTACTATTCATATGTGCCCAAAATAAACAAACATTTAAAACTAATCAGGATGTGGTAAGAACCAAAAATGGAATATAAATACTGACAAATGAACCTAGCTGTATTACAAATGAAGTTAACTGTATTACAAATGAGTAACACATCTAAACTAAATGGAGTAGGGAAATCAAGAACCGATATAAGTAACTGTGGAAAACAGTGTCATGATTGGATACTGTCAGGCTAAAGATAAAAATGAACTCTAGTCCTTAAAATGTTTTTCATAGCAGTACGATTTAGCAATTCTGAAACTATTTTATGTGTATGCTAAAATTGAACAAATCAGAAAATACAGTGTGAATACAATGAGAGCCAGCTTTCTCACTTTTGGGAAAAGAAATTACAAATAAGGAAAAGAAGAAGGCTAGAATGAGCCAGGTAGTGTCAGATTTGAATTGGAGGCATCAGTATAAACTCATGGGTTTCGACTGATAAATAGGAAAATAGATGTGAGATGTACACACACTTGAACTCATATGGGGTTAGTACATAAACATCTATTTCCTAGTTTTGTCTGTGGACATGGCCTAGAAGCCATGACATCCTGGTAACAATGAGCACACCTAGCTCCCAGATCTTTGTTTATAAACACCATTCTCCAATAAAAAAGGACTAGAGCTCCTTAAAGAAATGCTTGATTCCAGAACTGTGGCGGGAAAATATGAGTAGTCTGAAACTTCTGGTCCCAGAGTGTAAGAAAATTAAAAAGGAAGGAAGGAAGGAAAGAAGGAAGGAAGGAAAGAAGGAAAGGAGGAAGGGAGGGAGGGAGGAAGGAAGGAAAGAAGGAAAGGAGGAAGGGAGGGAGGGAGGGAAGAAGAACACAAGAAACAGCCTGAAAGAGCCCCTAATGTTCAAAGCTGGAACAACTTTTCAATAGAGTAAATAAAGAGTGTTGGAATAGAACTCATAGAATAAAATAAATGTTCATAGAAACTTATTGATATAAATAAGTAATCAGATTAATGAATAAATGGAGGAGACATGACAGGTCTTCCTTTTGTAAAATTCTAACCAATATGTATGGGGAGGGATAAGAGAAATAAAGAATATTCATTAGTCAGTCACTACAGCAATAATTGTCGCAGAGAAGATCCATTGATGAATACTAAAATTAGGGAAAATTAGGGGAAAAGTTTGATGAGGAAAAGATTTGCGTAGTCTCAAGCATGTCCCCCAAGATACTTATGAAGTACAAAAGGAAAGAATAACTTTACTGTGGGGAAACCCAACAGACACCATCTTAACCAAGTGATGAAGGTAAACATCACCAGGAATAACACATATCAACATCATGAACCCTTGATATGATGCCCTGAGAAGGGTACAATATTATTGTGGTACTTTTGAAAAGAATGCATAATCTCAATCTAAACATGACGAAACATCCGATCCCAAATTCAGGGTCATCCTCCTACAAAATTACTGATCAATACTCTTCAAATGTGTCATCTTCATGAAAGGCAAGGAAAGACAGAACTGCCATAGATGGTATAACAGGTACAAATAACAACTAAATGTAATGTGGGACACTGTGTAGAATCCTAGAAAAGAAAAATAACATGGGAAATTGGTAAAATTTGAATAAGGTCTGTGGTTTCATTACTATTGTACCAGTGTTACTTTTCTGTTCTTGATAATTTTACTATGGTAATGCAAGATATTAACATTAGAGGAAGCAGCATGAGAGATATAAGAAACTCTTTGTATTATTCTTGAACACTTCTGTAAGTCTAAAATTAGATTAAATAGTTTTTGAATAAATTTTTAAAAGGGACTTTGAAGTAGAAACTTGGGGGCCCATGATGTCTTCAACTTCCTCATTTTGTACATTATAGGCCCCAAAATATTGAAGGACTTACCTACAGCACACAGTTTGGGAAAAGCCAAGATGAGAACTTCGAGCGTTGCCAAGTTTTCGGTATTACTTTCTTGTGGTCCAGTGTATAAAAATAAGAGCTTCATTCCTCAGAAATTGGTAACTGTTGGGCATCCTGTCTGAATTAGACCTTCGCTAGGAAGTTTCAGCTTCCGGGGTTTACACAATGTGGAGAGGAATGTCAAAATTCTTTTGTCATACTGTCAGTATGCATTACATTGACTAAATTACATTGAATAAATACAGCAGTGACAAAAATGCTCTATCGCAGATAGTCTTGCTTGTCTATACTGAAGATTAGTAAAGCTGCCAGATGTTACTAATTTAAGGGGAAAAAAATCAAAATTTATAAACAAGATATATTTAATTATATTTATTCACATTTTTAAAAATCCTCAACTTTTGAAATGTGAATATCAAGATGCCTTAATTTGGGAAGAAATGTTTGATTCACAAAATAGTAAGTTATACAGGCTAGAAGCACATTTATTTAAAAAATTTTTTTTCTTTAATTTCAAGCCATCAGTTATAACTTAAAGAAGTTTTATTTGTTTTTAGAACAGAGACAAGAACTATTTAACCTGCAATGCTGTCTCATTTCCTTATTCATTAACTGTCCAGTTTAGCATTCAGTCAATGAATGTTATCTTTAGGCCTGACAATAATTTTCCTAAATTTCTTTATTGAAAGGTATTCTTTTCATGTCCATCAAAGTAGAAATTAACAACAAAAAAAAATATTAAAAAATGTTAATGGTGGAAGCAAAAAAAAGGGGGGGGGATCAGCTCTTACTTGGATTCATGTTATTTATAGATACAAGTCGTCAGGCATATATTTCCAAGCTGAGAGCCTTGGAAGTTTGGTAAGCCCCAGAACTACTCTTGAGAGTTACCTACGTGGTATGAAGTGAGTTAGGCCGGTCAGAGCTGCCTGTTTCCACATATCTCCACTGCTGAATTGCCCATTACCTGGGACTCCGGCATTAGTGTTTTAGAGATAATACCTATCTATGATGAGAGGAGAGAAAGCTTATCAGAGAGCCTTGGATTTGGGGTTGTAGAATGTTTTACCAATAATTATTTTTGTTGCCTTAGACATACCACTTTATATCTCTTGTTCTACATTTCCCTTCTGAAAAAGTTTCTTCAATTTTATCATTCTATCTCTAGTATTAAAGAAGATGCCACTAAAGTTCACAGAACCACTGTGCCTGGACCTTGTCTGACTCTATCACGGTGTTACCTTTCTATCTTCCTTGCCAGGAATATAATTCATATGCCAAATTTTAAACCAGTTTTAAATATTTGTATATAATCTTTTTTTAAATTTAAATTCAATTAATTTACATATAATGTATTATTAGTTTCAGAGGTAGAGTTCAGTGATTCATCAGTTGTATATAACACCCAGTGCTCATTCCATCACATGCCCTCCTTAATGCCCATCACCTAGTTACTCCATCTCCCCACCCCCCTTCTCTCCAGCAACCCTCAGTTTATTTCCTATGGTTAAGAGTCCCTTATGGTTTGTCTCCCTCTCTGATTACATCCTATTTTATTTGTCCCTCCCTTCCATTATGATCATCTGTTTTGTTTCTTAAATTCTACATGAGTGAGATCGTATGGCAATTCTCTTTCTCTGATTGACTTATTTCACTTAGCATAATACCCTCTAGTTCCATCCATGTCATTGCAAATGGCAAGATTTCATTTTTTGATGGCTGCGTAATATTCCATTGTATATATACACACCACATCTTCTTTACCCATTCATCTGTGGAAGGACATTTGGGCTCTTTCCATAGTTTGGCTATTGTGGACATTGCTGCTATAAACACTGGGGTGCAGTTGCCCCTTCGGATCACTACATTTTTATCTTTGGGGTATATACCTAATAGTGCAATTGCTAGGTTGTAGGGTAGCTCTATTTTTAACTTTCTGAGGAACCTCATACTGTTTCCAGAGTGGCTGCACCAGTTTGCATTTCCACCAACAGTGTAAGAGGGTTCCCTCTTTCTCTGCATCCTTGCCAACATTTGTTGTTTCCTGATGTTAATTTTAGCCATTCTGACTGGTGTGAGGTGGTATCTCATTGTGGTTTCGAGTTGTATTTCCGTGATGCCGAGTGATGTGGAGCATTTTTTCATGTGTCTGTGGGCCATTTGGATGTCTTCTTTGGAGAATGTCCGTTCATGTCTTCTGCCTATTTCTTTTTTTTTTAATTTTATTTTATTATGTTAATCACCATACATTACATGATTAGTTTTTGATGTAGTGTTCCATGATTCATTGTTTGCATATAACACCCAGTGCTCCATTCAATACATGACTATTTCCTTTGCTGTGCAGAAGCTTTTTATCTTGATGAAGTCTCAATGGCTCATTTTTGCCTTTGTTTTCCTTGCCTTTGGAGACGTGTCTAGCAAGAAGTTGCTGTGGCCGAGGTCAAAGAGATGACTGTCTGTGTTGTCCTCTAAGATTTTGATGGATTCCTGTCTCACATTTAGGTCTCTCATCCATTTTGAGTCTATTTTTGTGTGTGGTGTAAGGAAATGGTCCAGTTTCATTCTTCTGCATGTGGCTGTCCAATTTTCCCAACACCATTTGTTGAAGAGACTGTCTTTTTTCCACTGGACATTCTTTCCTGCTTTGTTGACGATTAGCTGACCATAGAGTTGAGGGTCCATTTCTGGGCTCTCTGTTCTGTTCCATTGATCTATGAGTCTGTTTTTGTGCCAGTACCGTACTGTCTTGATGATGACAGCTTTGTAATAGAGATGGAAGTCTGGCATTGTGATGCCACCAGCTTTGCTTTTCTTTTTCAACATTCCTCTGGCTATTTGGGGTCTTTTCTGGTTCCATACAAATTTTATGATTATTTGTTCCAGCCCTGGGAAAAATGTTGATGGTATTTTGATAGGGATTGCATTGAATGTATAGATTGCTCTAGATAGCATAGACATTTTAATTACAATATTTGTTCTTCTAATCCATGAGCATGGAATGTTTTTCTATTTCTTTGTGTCTTCCTCAATTTTTTTCATGAGTGTTTTATGGTTTTCAGAGTACAGATCCTTTACCTCTTTGGTTTATTCCTAAGTGTAGTGAACAGGGAATGAGGTTCTGGGGCAAAACTCTCTTATCAAAAAACATACATTTGTCAGAGATAGTAAATATAACTTCCATTTTAATGGTTTAAGGTTCAAATAACATTTTACACATATCACTTAATCTTCTAAATAGCCCTAAAATAGATATTATGTGATTTTATGGAAGTTGAATCTGGAGCTAAGAGAAAGGATGCCTAGGATCATCCATTAGTTAGTAAAAGTTGGAGCACATCCAGCTACCCCACTTTCCACTCTATCATACTGTCTTGTGGACACACCAATTAGCATAAGTTATTTGATAAATGGAGAGTTCTGGAACCACATATGGACTCTTAAGTCTTTTTCAGTATCTGTGCTTAATAATAAGTGGGTGAAAGGAAAAGAGGAAGACAAGTATTATTTGACATTTTATTTTGTTTTAGCCTCTGCAGATGGTGCCTCCTTTGGGCATTTCTCCGTACAATCTCCTCACAGCATTCACATGGAATAAGCAGTGGTAGCTTGGGAAATTCTTTTATAGGAATACCTCTCTTGACTTTGAGGTATAGAAAGAGAAAGACTTTGAATGAATACACTTGAAAGTGAACACTGCATTATATGAGACTTGAAATACATCAAACCTAAAGAGCCTTACTTCTGAGCCTGTTCTTGAAAGGGCTTGAGAAGGCAGAATGAGTCATGTATATGATCGAAATTAAAGAAAAACTGTCCAAAATTCTCATTGACTGTCACATTTCTAAAGTTAAAAAAAGTGAAAAATGTGATTGTATAGCAAGTCTCATCCTGAAATCCTAGAAAATGACAGTTCTTAGGACTGTAGGGAGGGAGCAAGGGAGGAAGACTGGTTATACAGAACAAAGAAAATTAAAGTAAAAATTCTTAGAGCTTAGAAAATATTAATTTTAGGTAAGAGAATAAATGAAATCTTTACTCAGGGAATCAGCAATAATAAGGCTGATTAGTCAAATTAAAAACCTTTGACTTCAGAATCATGATTACATAGATATGAGAAAAATCCTAGCTTGTGGTTCTGGGCAGCTCCTTAATTACTATATGTACGTACCTTATAGTACATTAAGTATGATATCTGCAATACAAAAAAATTTTGTTCAGGAAAAGCTGTGAAATGGATACCATACACCTTTATTACCTCTCAACATAAACCACTTCCCTTTTTGCTGTCCCTTTAACCAATACACACCTAGTGCAGAGTTTGGGCAATGACTGCTTAGTTTCTATCCTGACATCACTCACTTACCAACCTATTGACCTTGGGCCAGTATCATAACCAGGAGATTCCAGGACCCTTAGCACAGTCTAAGGCCAAATCTATTCTGACTGGTTAGTGTCTGTACAATATTGATTTTTTTTAATATGACTAGTAATACTCCCAGAATCAAGCACTCTCATTCATTGTTTGTAGATGCATAAAACATTTCATAAACATACACAAAACTGGTAACAGTAATTACTACTAGGGATGGAACTTAGATGAAGGAGGGAGAAGGAGGAATTTCTTTTCACCATATATGATTTAGTTAAGTTTGTACCATGAGTATATATTGTTTCATCAAAGCAGTGATTATTTTTTTCTTAAATTGAGCAAACTTACAAACATAAATCTAGGGAATCTATAAAATAATTAATTGAAATAAGCATTTCTATGATTCCCCTTAGAGAAGCAGCATATAGGAATTAATGGTGTCCTATCTGCAGTATTTGTTTTTCATTTGTGTCTGAGCTGAAAACCTCTCATTCAATTTAGTACAAGTCAGTATTTGAAAGTATTTTGTAAAATCTTTCTTTTTTTCATTTTTAATTATCTGCAATAATTCTGAGAGGCAGTTGCCTTTATTACTGCATTTTATAGATAAGTATACTGGACTACAAAGATTTTTTTAAAAATTTTTATTTATTTATTTGAGATAGAGAAAGAGCAAGAGAGAGAGCATGAACAGAGGGGGGAGGGGTAGAAGGAGAAGGAGAAGCAAGGAGACTGACTCAGGGCTTGTAGGGATCGATCCCAGGATCCCAAAATCATGACCTGAGCTGAAGGCAGATGCTTAACCAACTGAGCTACCCAGGCACCCCTGGACAAAGATATTAATTAGCTTGCTTAAAATCACACAGTATATGAAAGATAAGATTCAAATCATTTTTTACTTTTTAAAAATTTTATTCCTGTTATTTTTAAAACAGATTTTATTTTTCAGAACAGTTTTAGGTTCATAGCAAAATTGAGCAGAAGGTATGAGATTTCCCATATAGCCTGTCCCCACACAAGCTTAGCTTACCCCATTATCAACATCCTTCAGTAGCATGGTACATTTCTTATAACTGATGAATCCACATTAACATATTATAATTACCCTAAGTCCATAGTTTAAATTAAGATTAATTCTTGGTGTTTTATATTCTATGGGTTTTGACAAGTATATAATGACATGTATCCATTATTATGGTATCATACACAGTATTTTCAATGCCTTAAGAATTCTCTACACTTTGCCTATTCACCCCTCTCTTTCCCCTAAGCTATGGCAACTACTGATATTTTTACTGTTTCATAGTTTTGTCTTTCCTGAATGTCATATAGTTGGAATCATACAGTAATTAACCTTTTCTGATTGGCCTCTTTCACTGAGGAATATGCATTTAAGTTACCTTTATGTCTTTTAATAGCTTGATAGCTCATTTCTTACTATCACTAAATAATACTCCATTACCTGGATGCACCACAGTTTATCCATTTGCCTACTGATGGACATCTTAATTGCTTCCATGTTTTGGCAATTATAAACAAAGCTGCTGTAGACACCCATGTGCAGGTTTTGGTGTGGATATACATTTTCAGTTCTTTGGGTAAATACCAAGGAGCGCGATTGCTGGATCATATGGTAACAGGCTATGTTTAATTTTGTAGGAAACCTCCAAACGGTCTTTCAAAATGATTCTATCATTTTGCATTCCCACAAGAAATGAATGAGAATTCCTGATGCTTCACACTCCATCCGCATTTGGTGTTGCCTGCTTTAGAGTTTAGCCACTCTGACAGGTGTGTAGCGGTATCTCATTGTTGTTTTAATTTGCATTTCTCTAATGACATATCATGTGAAGCATCTTTTCATATGTGTATTTGCCATCTGTAACTTTTAAATTTGGGGGCCACAAATCTGTACACATTTTAAAACATTTGCCAGCAGATGTGGGGGGTCAACCTCTAGAATTAGAAATGAGCGGTAGCTGATGTCTGAGGGCTGAGGGGTTGTGTTTGGAACAGGCTGAGATAGATATCAGAGGACTTGGATCCCAGCTAAAGGACAGTATTTCAGTTACTAAACTTTCAACAAGTGGACCTTTTGAAAGTCATGATTTTCTTTGGAAAGACTTTTCTTATGTGAAAAATTAATTTTCCCTAGTCATTCTCTTGAATTATCAGGAAAAAAAAAAAAACCACTTTGCAGCTTGTTAGGTACTGAATTGTACCCCCAAATTCATAAATGGAAGCCCTAACTCCCAATGTGACAGCATTTGGAGATAGGGCCTTTAATGAGGTAATTAAGGTGAAATGAGGTCATAAGGGTGAGACCATAATTTCATCAATGTCCCCATAAGAAGCAGAAGAAACAGCAGAGACTTGCATGTGCAAAGGGCATGTGAGGACACAGAGAGAAGGCAGCTGTGAGCCAAGGACAGAGACCTTGGGAGAAACCCACCCTGCCAGTATTTTGATTTTGGACTTCCTGCTTTCACAGTGTGGAAAAATAAATTTCTGTTGTTTAAGCCCCCCGGTCTGTGGTGGCTGTTTTGTTATGGCAGCCCTAGCTGACAAAAATACAGCTCAACAAAAATGAAATGAATTTATCCACATTAAGACACACCCAGGGTCTATGTGCTCTACGAAAATTACAAGTTACAAATGGAATTCAAGGCACTGCAGTGTATTCAGTATCTTCCATTTTGTCCTGGCTCAAATCTTTCACTGGATATTTCGAGTAGTAATGATGAAACTACTGGTTTTTTTAAAGATATTTTTAATGATCCATAACAAAATAAAGGAATGGGAGAACCCCTTGTGATGGCAGAATATAAACTTGGTTTACTATAATGCAGTTGCACCATTCATGAAAATAGAAGGATTGCATCTTGTTCATATTTGTCTTTTTACTATAATTTGATGTACACAACATTAAAAGTACTGACACATAGCAGTTTTTGCCCCCCCAAAAGTAAAATTCTGCTCCTGCAAAAACAGACCAACAAAATATATGCTAAAAGCATGAATCCTCCAGTATAACATTTTGTCTGATTTAAAATGATTCAAAACATTTAGCAAATGACATGACAACTAAAGGAACACAGTTGGATTTTCTTGTCTCAAAAACTTTACTTAAATATTTTATATCATGTTGATGTATTTTTATATTTATTTTTAATTTATTGTAGAAAAACTCAACTATATCTAGAAATAGAAAGAAAAGCATAATAAAATCCTTCACGATTACCCATCATCAACAGTTATCAACACCTGGTCCGTCTTGTGTTATTTATACTCCTACCTATTTCCTCTTTTTTTTTTTTTAAAGATTTTATTTATTTATTTATTTGAGAGAGAGAGAATGAGAGACAGAGAGCACGAGAGGGAGGAGGGTCAGAGGGAGAAGCAGACTCCCCGCCGAGCAGGGAGCCCGATGCGGGACTCGATCCCGGGACTCCAGGATCATGACCTGAGCCGAAGGCAGTCGCTTAACCAACTGAGCCACCCAGGCGCCCATCTATTTCCTCTTTTTAAGTCATTTCTGAGCAAACCTAAGATGTTGTATTGTTTCATCTGTAAACACTTCAGTATGTTTCTCTGAAATAGCCCTTTTTTAAAGATACCCATGTTTTCATTATTATTGTAAAAATTTAACAATAAATCCCTAATATTGGAAAAGATTAATCATTTTTCAAATTTTTCCAATTTTCTCACAAATGCCACAATTGTTTTTACAGTTTTTTTTTTTTTAAATTAGGAATCAACTAAGTACTAAACATTGCAATTAGTTCAGATATCTCTTAATTCCCTTTTAGTATGTAAGTATTCTCTCATCTCTCTTTTTAAATTACTTGCAACTTATTTATTGATTTAGAAATAAGATCCTTTGTCCAGTAGTTTCCTACAGTTTAGTTTTTGCTGATTGCATCCCTCATGTGTCTTTTAACATGTTCTTCTCTCTTTTTCAGAACAGGTCATGGAGAGAACATGACTGCCAGTTGACCTTCGAGCTGGACCTGGGCAATCAGAGGCTCCCTGCCCTTTCCTCTATCCTTGGAAAGTAGCTCCACCCTCCATTTCAACAGTGGCAACCATTTTCAAGGGCTTAGCCCTGAGAGAAAGTAATGTGTTATTGAGACCATCTGGAGGATTTCCATGACTGAGTCCAGTAAGGCCTCTGCACAACTTTTAAGATTTTGGTGGACAGGTAAGGAGATCTACTCATCCGGTGGCCACCCAAGACAAACCTCGTAAGTAAGTTTTCTTGCTTATTAAACCTGCCAACTACCAAACTGAAATGGTTCGCTTCTTTCTTTGGTCTCTCCTTGGCCTCTCACATTTCACCTGGGAAATTACAGAGTTTGTGAGCCAATGTTCTTGTGTATTTTTCTATAGATTAAAACTCGAGGCATGATAAGATGCACATTTATTAATTTTTCTTTTTTTTTTAGCAATACTGTTTCATAGATAGTGTTGTTTGTCTCAAATGAGGTGCATAATGTGTGTTTATCTTGTGTTCTGGTGTTAGCAGTTGTTGATCAGTATCTAGATTAACTAATTCATTTGAGTATATAAAATAATATTATAATTCTATCTATTGCATTATTTTATTATCTGCAGTTATCCCTTAAAAGTAAACTTCTCTCTGCTGTGTGATTATCCAAAAGAACAGTTATTGCAGAAAACAATTGGGTACATGCCTAATTTTTTACATTTATTTCACAATATAATGAGTCCATTTACCAGCATTTGAAGATAATAATGAGTAATTATTATTTTTTTAGTACCATGATGAACTCATATACTTAAATATATTTTAGGTGTTCAAATTGCTCTTACTTTCAATGCTTAAATTTTCTTCTCTTCACTGAGTGTAAGACTCTTCAATTACTACTGAGTCCTTTACCATGACCCTCAGTATATTTGAGATATTTTTTGCTATCTAAGCTAAAATGTTCCCATGCAGACTTTGTATGGTTCCTTCCATTATTTTCAAGGAGTCTTGGTTTGTTTTATATGAAAATTATATATCAAGACCACAGTGTGGGCAATGAGAATGTTTTTTGCTACCAGATTGTCATTGTTTTAAGAATTTTCCAATGAACATGGATAGGAAAATCACTTTCTAAATTTTATATTTAGTGATTGCATTTCAATTTAATTGTATTTTATAATTACCTAATATATTGTACAATTACAAACTCAAACTTATTAAACTATTTATATAAATTATGTGTGTGTATATATATATAAATATATATATATTTAGAATCTACATTTATCCCTATCAACTGCAACTTAATTCCCAACTCTCTTGAGTGACCAACTAGAAATAGTTTTTTTTATTTGTTTTATTTTATATTCTCTCTCTCTCTCCCCTCCCCCTTTCCTGCTTCTGAAGCAGGAAAGTTAGAAAATTTATTATGTCAGTATAGCTGAAAAACGGTGGACCAGTGTTGTAGCAGGTGTTGAAAAGATTTGGAAGGTAGAGCCAACAGCATTTGATGATAGATTGTATGGGAAGAGTGAGGGAATGAGGGAAAACAAGAATAACTCTCACATTTTTGGCATAAGCAAGAGGGTAAATGGAGATGACACTTGATGAGCTAGGAAAGACTGGGGGAGAAGTATATTTGAACGGGAAGAAGATTGAGAATTATTTGGATTTGTCAAGTTTGATATGCCTAGCAAACATCCAAGATTGGATTCAAGTACAGTTGGATATAGTCCCCAACCAGAACGTAAGCTCCAAGAGGACAGCTACTTTTGTGTGTTTGATTCACTGCTGTAGCTTCAGAACTTAAAAGAGACATATAACAGGTGTTCAATAAATATTCATTGAGTGAATAAGCAAATAAATAAGCATTAAAATATATCTTAGAATGTAGCAAATATGTCTCTTCTTATTCCAAATGTCCACCTCTCCAGTCCATATAATTTTAATCTTCTACTTAAATCTGTATATAGTTTCAGTTTACAGAAATCATGATACAGGGACCATTTAATTCCTAATAGAAGAAATAAAAAAGTAACAGGCAGATGAGCCTTATCAGTCAATCAACTACTTAGATTTTAGTCTTTTGTTATCTTTATATCTGGTAGCTTATCATCAATTTTTTTTTTTCTTTCTGAGGTAAAATTTGAAACACAAAGAGAAACGAATGAAGGCTTTGTAATAGGTTCTCAGTGTGGTCTTGAATATAGTTGAATCTCAGTCCCAGTGTTTCACAGTATGTCACTAGGGCATAGTAACACAAAGTAGCTTTTCTACCTGCTCAGAGATCTCTAGTCTTGGTCTGTTGGTATAAGATGGTTTTCCATGTACTATACCCTATTTTAAGCTTTCATGAGGCTTTTATACTTGCTTAGCCAATATTTTCTGAGGTGACTACAAAAATGATATATTTATTGTTGATTAACCTTGGTCTTCTTTTTGGCCTCAGAATTTCAGAGAGAGATGCCTTATTTTCTCTACTTTCTTGACAAAGCAAATGCTGGAAAAAATGAGATTGACATTTATTCTAGATCACTCATTACATCATCACTTAAAACTGGATTAGCCCTTGTAGACCTAGCAGTGACACCAAGTCATTATTTTAAATTGCGGCATGGGTGATCAGAGATGGTGACACTCAGGTATGCATGAACAAGGGTTCTCATTTAGGAGGAGAATGTGAATTACTTGTTTTTATTCAACACATGTTTTCTAGTGCTTTTCTATGGTATGCTGAGTCTGAGATCCTAGGCTTCATTTGAACTGTTATCAACATAAGCTGCTGTGATATTGACTGATTTGTAACTAGTTTCATCAAAGTTTGTATAGGATCCTGCAAGATTTTGTCTCAGTACTTCTGAATGTAAACTTTACAATCATGAATGAAGTGCTAAAATAATATTATACCACTATGATTGTATTTGTTATTTAAGGGCTTACTATAATCAATACATTTGAGCTTGAGTTATATACAAAGGTTTTGTTTTGTTTTTTAACTGTCTATTCTATAGGACGTATAGTTTGAATCTCAAACATGCAAGTTAATTCAGTAGTAATTAACTCACTGTAAGGAAGTTTAAATAGCTGGCGAATAAAAATTTCAGGAATCCTTTCTATATTTATGCTACTACCCCACATTTCAGAGTATGCTCAATTAATATACAAGGTTATAGTTGATTTTTTCAGTCCTCTAAAGGTGTTGGGAATATAAATTTTTGTGCACTTTTCTCATTCTGTAAAGGTATAATGTGCAATTATTTGTTAAGTATAAGCCAGATAAATAGTCTATCCTTCTAGAGGTAGTTTTTCAAGCTTTTTGTAGACCTGAGGGCAGATGTCTCTCATAAGTCTTGAATTCCTAAGATCATTATACTACATTCTAAAATTAACTTAATAATATACTCATTAATTTTACAGCCTCTTATTTTAAAGACTTTTCATGTGCGCTCATACCCTTTTATAATGAAGAAAAGTGCAACATGGAGTAACTTTAGGTAAATGTATTAGCTTATGATGAGAATGCCCATGGGGTGAGAGGAAGAATAAACAAGTGAACGTTGAGACCTAGAGAAATCTGCCTGACTTGGCAGAATAACTCCCACTTGATTTAGTAGGAGTTAGAAGAAAGGGAATAGTAAAAAAAGAGAAAAATTCAAAAGGAGACATAAGAAGACAAGTATGCTTAGGTTGATCTTTGAAGGTGAAGGCAAGAATCATATCCATTGTGGTTCTCAGTGGAACATGGATTCTGGTTTTTATAGTACAGAATATTCTTGCTTTTTTTCTAGTAATGAAGATCAGCCTCTGTACATTAAGGGAAACTGGGAATATACAAACATAAATTTGCTTGTTTATCCTATCTCTTTTCCCATCCTATTTTACAAAGAACTAAACATGGTATGTATAACATCCCATTTTATTTATTTTATCTACCTTCAGAGTAATTTCTAATGAGTACTAAAGTGGTTCAAATAACTAAATTTTGCTTGAATAATGTAAATATAATTATAGAGAATTATTTGTATTTGTAGTTTGCAAATACATGCTATTTTCTAAATTTTTACTCTCCTGCAATGTGTTAGGTGCTTTTGTGTGTCGTATTATTGTTTTGGATTTTAGGCTGTAAGCCGAAGAAACAAAAACAAAAAAAAAATTATAGTCATGGATGAAGTTATGAACTTGGTAGTATCATGGTTGTGATATAAAGAAACATGACTTATTCTTTTTCAAATGTTTATTAGACTTAGGAGATATAAAAAGGAAATATAAAACACAGAGACCAAGGTGAGGAAGCTGGATATTCTTAGTTGACTCTTCAGTGAAGGCTAACTACACTGTTAAAATTTAAGCAAATGCACATTTTTACACAGAAGTATTTATGAAACATTTTGAAGTTTTACACAGAAGTATGTATGAAACATCTTCTTTAGAAAATAGAATTGACCAGAAAGAAAGGATAAAAAATGGGTAACAGTTAAGTAAATTAAGTGACTGCTTTAAAAATGGTTTTGAATATGGTTACTGACCTTCTTCCTACCATGAACAGTGATTAAATTGGAGATGTTAAAAATATCACCTTTGAAATTATTTTATTGCCTTGATATGTCCTTAGAAGTGAGCAGAATGATTAAAAACAGGAATTTCAACTACATGATTTTAAAATCACATAATTATTTACAGAGACACTGAAGGTGACCTTTCACTATTGGGATGAACTACTCTCTGATATTAATAAGAATAAGTAATTTAACCTGCCAAACAAACTTGATGAAAGAACTTCAGAATCTGTAGCTTTTTAAATCCTTCAAGGTTTATTAGTTTCTGTACCTTGACAGAGCAAGAAGCTAATAGCTATAATGGATTAGCTTCCAGTGAAGAAAGTATTTAAAGTCCAGGCAGCCACAAAAATAGCTTACAATATGTTAGGAGGATGAGAATTTTTATAGTACAATATCTCAAAAATGTAATCCGAAAGTTGCTCATTAGTTCTAATCCTATAGCTAAAATTGAAACTGAGTAAGTCAGATTATGAAGTTAGTGCTGATTTCAGTGGAGTGCTAGACCAAAGAACTCTCAATATTTGGAAATGATATTCATCCTGATGCAGTAGCAATGTGAAGGAAGACCTTTGGGAAAACAATTAGAATATGATATTTTAAATGTTTTGCTGACTTAAAATATTTCATTAGACATCTATAAATCAAGACATATCAATAGAAGTGTGAGTCACTGTTCAGTTGAGGGAGGGACCTAGTTGCAAACACAGTGTGAAACTCCTATGTCTTCCTAATTCTATTTTAGTTTTTTTTGTTTCTAGTCATCCGGTCTATATTCAACTCATTTCATTAATCTCTCCACAGAGAGGCTTATAATATAAAGAACTCTATTTATTTGTTTTATAGCTATAATTCATTCTTCTATGATTTACTAATGGGTGATTATGAAAGTTACAAAAGAAATAAACAGTATCAAGTATATGGATACTATATTTTTCCTTGCCATGGAAGCAGTGTGCTGGAATTACATTGATTTATCTACATCTTAAATACTCTTACTCAAAGTAAAATGAGCCAAGAGTCAAGTTGAAATAAATTCTTCTTCTTTTATATTCCCTTATTATATTCTAGCATAGTCTCATTTTTTCACAATCTCTCAACTGCACTAATTTTTCTATAGAATATTATTTTTCCTACGCAGAGATCTCTCTTTTTGAATCCTCAATCCTCTACCAATTCTAGGCTCATAGAGCTTAAGCCTGTGGCAGAATTATGATCTCTGGATAACTCCCGCCATACTGTTCTCCTAAGTTGTAAACTCTGCTTCTTTTCTATTATGCCTTCTTTGGTTTGCATCCCTAAGTAATTTATTAATATAAAAGAGGTGTCCTTGCGTGTCTGAAAATATTACTATTTTGTCATTGTACTTGGTTGTGATTTTTAATGAGTATGAAGATGAGTTGAAACTTTAGGATGACAATAATTTAATTCAGCAACTGGGAAGCATTCAAGCTTATAGCTTTCAAATCAGATGTTGCTAATAAAAATTCTGATGGCAGTTGATTCTTGTTTTTCCCCTTCCATTTTCCCTTACTTAGGAACCACATAGGCTTTTCTCCTTATAATGTGGATTTTCCCCCCCGCTCATTTTTCTATACAGTTGGAGAGTCCTTTCAAACTGAAGATGTGTTCCCTTTTTCAGTTTTGAGATTTTCTTCTATTATTTCTATGATTATTCCATCTTTTTCTGCTTTCTCATTCTTCATGAAACTATTTTCAGTCACATTTTTTACTCTCTTGCTTGATCAATAAATCAGGGGTTGGCAAACATTTTAGGTAAAGTGCCAGATTGTGAATTTTATTAGGGAGTGGCAAGATCAAGGATATTGTGTGGTGCTTACAGAATAAGAGAGAAAATCCTGCACCGCCCACTCCTATTTTCCTGTGATGGACCCCATGAAGTAATAGGCATGCTTTGCAGCCAGTTGCTATATGCTAGAGACACTTTGGGGATGAAGAACAAAGAACCACCATCCAGAAGGAGGGGAATGTGGTGGATGAGGCAGGTGAGGGGTGGGGCAGGAAGGCACCCTCATCAGTTTCATTCACTGCCTCAGTGACACCTGATCAAGGTGTGCCATTCTCTCTCTCAGGAGAGCCCAGTGGTCTCAGTTTGGACACTTGGCTGGAAATGAGGAAATTTTCTGAATCTCTGTATACCTGACTGGTATTCCACCTTGTGTGCCTGGTAATTGCCAACTACAGAAATGCCCACATGCAGGGGGTGACCAGTCCAAAGCTTGAGCATTGCTGTGCCTGCCAGTGAGGAAGCAGGCAGGAGCTGGCAGTGAAGCAGGAATGGGACAGAAGGAGATGCCCTGACTTGGTTTCTGGGACTTACAGTGCTAACATTCTTGAGCAGGGTGCACAGGCAAACAGGAAATAACGGTAAACCAGATTTGACTCATGCACCATAGTTTGCCAACCCCTGCACTAGACCTTCATTTTCTTCCTCGTATTTATAATTTCTTTGTCATGTTCTGGAAGAGTTTCTTTTTTATATTCATTTGCCTTTTATTCAATTTATTTCCAATTCCAATTACATTTTTAAAATGACTTTATTATTCTGTGATTATTTATTTACTTTTTGTGGGATAATCTTGTTGGGATTTATGAATTGTCTATCTTTACAAATTTCTCTAAGAATAGTAGCTTTCTTGTGGCTAGGATTGTCAGATTGACAAAAAAGTAAAAATAAATGAAGAAAATTTTTAAAAATACAGAATATCCAGTATTGCATGGGACATATTTATACTAATAAAACTTGTTTTTTAATCTGTAATTAAACTTATCTAGACATTCTGTATTTTACCTGGCAACCCTTCTTCTCAACCTGGAGATAATTTCGGTTTCCTTTCTTTTGTTTCCTTTCTACCTTCAAGAAATGTTTTGAAGTATCCGCTGAAAGCTCTCTTCAGATTGCCTCTATTTTTGTAGGTTATGTTTTATTTTTGTCCTTATTTATTTATTTATTTTGAGAGAGAGAGAGGATGAGCAGGGAGAGGCAGAGGGAGAAGGAGAGAGAGAATCTTTAAGCAGCCTCCACACTCAGCACACCTGAGGTGGGGTTCAATCTCAGGACCTGAGCCAAAATCAAGAGTTGGACGCTCAACCGCTTGAGCCACCCAGGTGCCCCCCTTTATTATCCTTTAAATGAAATTTCACGGAAAGAGAAGAATAAATGTGAGTGTACAGACTTTAATGTTGAAATAGAAATACTGTCAAAAAGTCCTATAAAATTGGGGAGCCTGGGTGGCTCAGTTGGTTAAGTGTCTGCCATTGGCTCAGGTCATGATCCCAGGGTACTGGGATTGAGCCCTGCATCGGGCTCCCTGCTCAGTGGGGAGTCTGCTTCTCCCTCTCTCTCTGCCACTCCCCTGCTTATACTCTCTGTCTCTCAAATAAATAAATAAAATCTTTAAAAAAAAAGTCCTAAAAAATAGAGTGCGACTATTCACACTACAAATATTTTTTAAATGTTTAAAACTTACATAATTTCTTTTTTAAGATTTTATTTATTTGACAGAGAGAGACACAGAGAGAAAGGGAACACAAGCAGGGGGAGTGGGAGAGGGAGAAGCAGGCCTCCCGCGGAGCAGGGAGCCCGACGCGGGGGCTCCATCCCAGGACCCTGGGATCATGACCTGAGTCGAAGGCAGATGCTTAACAACAGCCACCCAGGCGCCCCAAAACTTACATAATTTCTAATAATCATTTTGTAATTTTGACACTGGTATGTCCCTAAATTTTGGATATTTTTATATTCTCTTCCAATACTGTTTGATAACTGACCATTTGTTATCTGAATTTACATGTATCTGTTATCATTTTGTCAAAAGAATCCTATAATCACTAATTTATAATATTAGCATGCTGTTTTTCAGGAATACCGAAAGCTATAAGCTCATTGGAACATTATCTGTCTCTCAAGTTATTATAGGTGAGAATTGTATCAAGTCTTTTGTAACTGCTTATCAGTGATCACTGTCCTCCCACTCTCTAAAAACTGTTGTTTTGCCAACCACCTTTTGTCATAATGGCAACATCCCACCTCTTGAACCAGTTACATATCAATCAAGATAGGTTCAGTTACACTTCTGGTAATGAGTAGACCTCAAATCTCAGGGGCTTAAAACAATAAAGTTTATTTTTCACTTGTTATCTTTACATATCAGCAAAAGGGACTCTGATCCTCATGGTCATGTGGGGTGCCCCCAAAAGTGGGAAAAAATTAAGTTGGAAATTCTGTGCTTTTGCCCAGAAAAAAACTTTCTATTCATATTTTCTTGGACAACTTAAGTTACATTACTATACTTTATTTCAAGTCAGTGAAGAAGTAGAATCCTACTATGTGCCCAGAAGGGAAAGAATCAGAGTATTTGGTGAATAGCTCAAATGACTACTACAATGGGGAAACTAATTATTAATCAGATTTCAAACATCTATCAGTCAAAATCCCACTAAGTTTTTAAAAGGGCAATTTAACATCAAGAAGCACATAATTAGATTAAGAAAAAAGGTGAAAGGAACAATGAAAGGAAACAAGATTAAGAAGGAAATTCAGAAACTATTTTTTTTCTTCCTGTATTCTTTTAAATTATACTGTCAATCTTGATGTACTAGAGCAGGCATCATCAAACTTTTTCTGTAAAGGACCAGATAGTAAGTATTTTAGGTTTGTGTGCTATATGGCTTCTTTCTTAACTCTCAACTCTGCATTAACATGCAAAAGCAGCCATAGGTAGTGTTAATGAATGGGCGTGCCTGTGTTCCTATAAAACTTTATTTACAAAACAGATGATACATCAGATTTGGTCCACAGGCAGTATTTTGCTGACCTCTGTAATAAGAATCCATATGTATGCACATATTTTGACAAATGAGATATCTGCTAATGGCCAAACATAGACTAATAGGATCTTTAGACTCTGAATGTGAGCAAGGCCTACACTGGAGCTTTAATTGCATTACTGAAGAAAAACGTAATATGTAATTTTGCGGATAAAAAATGAAATTTTGAGGTAGTGAATATGTGTGCACATCATTTTTTGCACTCCCTCTTGAAGATATTATTAATCTGACAGTAAACTTTCAAATTAAATGAGTTTTATGATGAAGTTAGCATACTGTTAATATATACAAATAATACTTAGAGAAACATAATTTGGGCATGTCATATAAGAAGAGACAAAAAGCCAAATTCACAGATCTCTGAAAGAATCTGTGAAGATAAGTTCTTCTCTTCCATAATCTATCCCTGCAAATGATAGATGGCAGTGTGAAAAATCTCTTTGCTGGTGGAGATCTTCCTTCAGTGTGAAAACCCATAAACAAAATTATAGTCTTTTATAAATGTAAAAAATTCATTCTGTTCTGCTTTGTAGAGACCAGATGTCTACATGTCCATGGAAGAGAAATATGACTGAAGCATTGAGACATATTTGGGAATCTAATTTAGCTGTCTATGTTATCAGAATCAATTGCTATATTTGGATAAATTGGGCAGTGAGGCATAGTTGTAAAAGAATACCAAAATGATCAAATTAACCATGCATTGATTTTTTGAATCATGTCTAATTATGCAGTACTCCTCCCTAATAGAATTTTGATTTGGGGATAGCATAAGTGATAAAGAATGATAAGGAATGAGTTCTGTTTAATGATTTATTTGGGCCCTCTAGACTAAGGACAGAGGACTTGGCTTGGGAAATTAGGAGGTGATACAGCAAATCACAAAATAATTGTTTCTGTGTTGGCACTTTCTAGTAAATTGGAGCATGCAGATAACTTACAACCTAGGAGTTCTCCCTAGAAAAATTCTTGTGTTTGTATAGAAGACACATAGAGGAATGATTGTAGTAGTATTGTACATATTAGCCTAAGTCCAATAACTAAATGTCCATAAATAGCAGAGTAGATAAGTAAATAATATATTCATGTAAGAAAATAATCTATTTCAATAAAATGAAAAAAACTACAACTATTGTATTAATATGAGTTAGAAAAATATGTTATTCAAGCCCCACGTTGGGTATAGAGATTACTTTTAAAAATATGTTAAGCTAAAGATGTTACTCATACAAGAATATCTACAATATGATTTCATTAACTTAAATTTTTTAAACATTACAAATTAAACAAAATCTTGCTTAGGGTGCATATACAGGTGGAAAACTATAAAATAAAGTAAGGAAATAATAGACATTGAAGTTAAGATACTGCTTAACCCACAGTGGGTAGGTAAGGGGATGAGATCTGGAAGAATAATATAGGGAGTATCTAAAGAACATAATTTTGTATGTCTTTATGTGGGTTATAGTGCTTATGGTCTTTTTATGGATATTTCACAATTAAGAAATTAAAATAGTTTCTGACCCTCTAAACTGAATACATTAAGGGCAACTTTCTTTTCACAAGTTAATTTCAAGGAACATCAGACATGTGAGTCTTGTCTTCCTCAACTGCCTCCTCCACATACACATATGCGCAAGCACACAAAACCTGCATTTATTCCCTGGTACTAAATGCAATTTTCAACAATTAACAATAAATATCAATTTTACTCTGTTGTGGGACTCAGCATAAGCAATCGACTGACCTAATTGATTAAAATCATATTTTCTCTAGCTAAAATAGTCTGTTCTATATAAACCCAAGGGAATAACCATAGTAAATCTTATGTTATAAAATCATTGAGGCAGGTATAATATGTGTAAAATTTATGGAACCTAGCTTAGAAACTATGTGTTAAAATTGAGGGTGGCTTGGATTGACTTAGGGAGAGTAGAACAGTCAGAAAAAAGAAAACCCTCAAGAAGCCAAATCCCCTGAGATGCAAGGTGAAAAGAGTATATGACTGGACTTACTCAAAAGCACTTACATATCTATTATATTCCAGGAAATGTGCTAGTTGTAAGGTAAAGATGTGAGAAGATGGTGATCTGATACTTGACCAGGAATAAAAATTAGAATAAATGGCTATTTTTCCCCCAAAATCAACCCTAGAGAAATTATAATAGGTAACAGAACCCAGAAAACAACATCACCACCAACAGAAGTTTTTCTAGGGAGAGAAATCTCTTTCAAAGTAGGAGTTGATGGCAATTGCACTACTGGGTATTTATACCAAAGATACAGATGTAGTGAAAAGAAGGGCCATATGCACCCCAATGTTCATAGCAGCAATATCCACAATAGCCAAACTGTGGAAAGAGCTGAGATGCCCTTCAATAGACGAATGGATAAAGAAGATGTATATACAATGGAATATTACTCAGCCATCAGAAAGGATGAATACCCAACTTTTGCATCAACATGGATGGGACTGGAGGAGATTATGCTAAGTGAAATAAGTCAAGCAGAGAAAGTCAATTATCATATGGTTTCACTTATTTGTGGAACATCAGGAATAGCATGGAGGACATTAGGGGAAGGAAGGGAAAAATGAAGGGGGGAAATCAGAAGGGGGGATGAACCATGAAAGACTATGGACTCTGAGAAACAAACTGAGGGTTTTAGAGGGGAGAGGGGTGGGGGGATGGGTTAGCCCAGTGATGGGTATTAAAGAGGGCACGTATTGCATGGAGCACTGGGTGTTATACACAAACAATGAATCATGGAACACTTCAGCAAAAACTAATGATGTACTCTATGGTGACTAACATAACATAATAAAACAACAACAACAACAACAACAATAAAAACTAGGGGTTGAATGCTCCAGTCATGTGTAGAAGGTTGATCAGAAGATAAGGAGAACATAAACTGCAGGAAAGCTGCTTATGTTCAGTTATCTTTTTTCTCCAATATGCCATAAGACATTCTTCCTCTTCCACTTGATTGCAGAAATTTGCTCAATAGCCAATATTGTTGGAAAAATCTTGCTGGGGTACAGAGTTTGGGTAAACATTTAGGACTGAGCATCCCTCACTCTGCCCCAACAGCTAGGGTTGGTAAAATTCAATCTAAGAAGACTTTCTTTTCTCAGATCCTGAATCTCTCTAATAGTTTGAAGAAAGGGGTTATGTTGGAAGCAGAAATATCAGAATATATAGATCAAGAATTAAAAGTAAGTATAATAAAAAGGCAAAACAATTATGTTACAGGAGATAGAAAAAGATTGACAATGTGAAACAAAAATGGGATCAGGTGGAACTATTGGAATGAAAATTGAATAGTGGGAATGATAACAGAGTAGATTTGGGAATAGAGAGATACATACACTTGTGTTGGTAACAATAAGACTAGATTGAGGAATTGTTCCAGAAGGAAACAAGGAAGTAAAGGAATATTGAAAAATCTAAGTGAAAAGATAAAAATATTCCCAGAACATGAAAAAAATTTTTTAAATTCATAGGAAGAAATATTTTGAGAAATGCAAAATAAACTTCCTGGAGTTAAAGAAGAGAGATACTCAACATAAAAGGGCCCATAGAATGTCAAAGGAGAGAGATAAGAACATTATAAAAGAGAGCCCCATAGAGATGGCAGAATTGAAAAGTCCAGTACATTAAATAAAATTAATAAAATGGACAAAAGAAAGGGTCAGTGAACTTAAAAACAGATGAAAAAATTGTGCAATGTGCAAAAATAAGAAGGAAGGAAAAAATAAACAGAGCCTCTGTAGCTCCTGGGATGATATTAGGAAACATACCTATACTTGGAATCCATAAAAAAGGAGAGAAAAAAATGAGCCCAAAGAAATATTTGAATAAATAAAAGAATCTCTAAAACGTTCTCAAATTTGGTAAAAAATATAAATATAAGAATCCAAGGTACCCCACAAACCCTAAGCAGTGTAAATAAGAACATAACACTTCAACATATCATAGGCAAATTGCTGAAAGCCAGAGAGAGAGAGAGAGGGGGAGAGAGAAATTGAACCCTACCACAGTAAAAAGACACATCACTCAACAGGGTAAAATGATGACTGGCTTCTCATTAGTAACAATAGGGGCTGGAAGACAATGGAATGGTTATCTTTAAAAGGGATGAAAGGGATAAAAACCTGTCAACGAAGAATTTATACCCAGTGAAAATACCTTATAAAATTGAAAGCCCAAATAAAGACACTTTCAGATAAATGAAAGGTAAAAACTACTACAGCAGATCTGCTCTATAAGAAATGATATACAAGATTTTCAGTATCTTCTAAAAATGTTTAAAAGACAACTAGCTTTCTGCTGCAAAGTATGTACCAAAACAGCACAAAAACTGAGGAGTAAATGGAGTTATATTGATTTAAGATTTTTAGATTTTATATATTGTGGTACAATATTAACTATAAAAAGGCTGTGACAAGTTAAGAATTAATATTGTAATGTCTACACCAACCACTAAAAAATACAGCAATGAATGAGTGTAGCTAAAAAATAAATTGATGAAATAACATGAAATACTAAATGAATGCAAATACTCAATCATCCCAAAAGAAGTCAGGGAAAGAGGAAAATAGGAACAAAAATCAGAGAGACAAAGAGAAATAAATAGCAAAATGATAGGCCAATAGACTACATATATCAGTAAGTAAAGTGTAAATATGCCAAACATTCCAATTAAAAAGCAGAGATTATCAGACTAGATAAGAGACACCCAACTCCATCCTGTCTGAAAAGCACATATTTTAATATAAAACCAAAGACAGACTGAATAATAAAGGGATAGAAAAAGATATACCACATGCACTGCACATAAAAGACAACTGCTATGTCTATGTTAGTAACAGGAAAATGGGCCTCCAAATGTGTCTTTCCAGAGATAAAAAGGGACACATTTTCTTTTTTTTTTTTTTTAAAGATTTTATTTATTTGCGAGAGAGAGAATGAGAGACAGAGAGCATGAGAGGGAGGAGGGTCAGAGGGAGAAGCAGACTCCCTGCTGAGCAGGAAGCCTGATGTGGGATTTGATCCCGGGACTCCAGGATCATGACCTGAGCCGAAGGCAGTCACTTAACCAACTGAGCCACCCAGGCGCCCCAAAAGGGACACATTTTCAATTCTTTAGGAAACAATAACCACATATGTGTATGGCCTTACTGAGATTCAAAATGCATTAAGAAAAACAGACATAGATAAACAGAAAATTACACAAATACACAAAGATACTGGGAGATTTGAACAACTGTATCTGTTAATTTTCCAAGATACCGACACTGAGATGGAGTTAGAAGAGCAAAAGGTATATTAATATACCTAGAAAATGAAAACAGGAGAGCCAATATCTGGCAAGAGGAGATCTCAAATTGTGATGCAAACTTGTCTTTCCAGGAAAACAAGACCTCCAGAACAAAGGTGATGTATTAGAAGAATTTCTCCATGGAAAACTACACAAATTATTACTAGAGAAATTAAAGAAGCCTTAACTAAATAGAGAGAGATGCTGTGTTTGTGAATTGGAGATGGCAGTCTCCAGAAGTTGATTTATAGATTCAACACAATCTTAATAAAAATCCAAACAGGCTTTTTAAAAATAGAAATTGATAAGTTGTTTCTGGAATTTATATGAAAGAGAAAAGAGAAAAGAAAGGAAAATCAGAAAGTTTTGTAAAAGAATTTGAAAACAATATTAACATTGGAGAGTTTTGTCTTCTTTTGCCTAATGTAACTTAGCTAATTCATAGAACTGCTAATGAAGATGAAGATAATGCTATGGTTGCTACTACTTCAATTCCTACTAATAGTTATATAACCATAGGCCAAGCACTTTATGTACATTATTTCAATTTTCCTCAATTTGTCTATAAACAAAAACTCCAATTTGTTTGTCTATAAAACCTTCTATCTGAAGACATTTTGTTAAGGATATGAAAATGCGAGTTTTAGAGAAAATGCAAGACTAGAGAAATATTTGCAATATTTATACTTGACAAAGTACTACATATATATATATTTCTCCCTTTTAATAAATAATGAAAACACAAACAACTCAATTATAACTAACATAAGACTTGTGGTCCCAAAGCATGCAGAAAGGTGCTTAACATGTCTAGTCTTCATAGACTACTACTACAAATTAAATTTTAAAATGAGAAATAATTTCACATCAAGTAGAATAGTTAAAATGTAAAAACTTGGGCGCCTGGGTGGCTCAGATGATTAAGCGTCTGCCTTTGGCTCAGGTCATGATCTCAGGGTCCTGGGATCGAGTCCCGCATCGGGCTCCCTGCTCCTTGGGAGCCTGCTTCTCCCTCTGCCTCTCTCTCTCTCTCTCTCTGTCTCTAATGAATAAATAAATAAAAAATCTTTAAAAAAAAAAGTAAAAACTTGCAACACAAAATGTTGGCAAGGACATGGATTAATTACAACTCCGTCTTTGCTGGTAGGAATATAAATTAGTCCAACTACTTTGCCAAACTTTTTGGCTATTTTTTAAAGTGTTAAATATATACCTACCCTATGACCCAATTCTAAAATGAACTGAAGCATGTCCAAAAAGAAATATGTAAGAAAATTCAAAGAAGCTTTAAAGGAAAAAAAAAAAAAAAAAAGAGCTCCCAACTGGAAACAGAGTGTCCATCAATTGGAGAATGGATAAACAAATTGTAATAGGAAATACTGATAAACCCAACAGTATGCATGAATCTTAGAAGCCTTATGCTCAGTGAAAGTGGCCAAATACTGAGTGCAAACTGTATGATTCCATATATATGAAATTCTGGAACATTCCATATAAATCTATGGAGATAGAAATAAGAACTGTGGCTGCCTATGGGGAAAGGGAGATTGCTTTTAAGGGGAATCAAGAACACTTTTTAGGTTGATGGAACGATGTATGTGGTGATTGAGGTACTAGTTACATGGGTGTAAACATGTATCAGAATTTATTAAACTGTACATTAAACTCCAAACACACACACACACACACACATTCCAGTCTATTAGATAAATCTCTGACAGCAAATCCTGATATCTTATTTCATTTCCTCTCTTTTTTTTTATGAAAGTTAAAATAAATTGAAATGCAAATCTCTTCCCAAGTGTGCCGTATTAGTGAGTTTTATCCCTTTTTCTGGTCTAATTGAAGCTTCACACAGTTCATACCCTTTTGGAGTGACTGATCCATAATTATGCCCCAAACTTCATGCATTTCAACTGAATGGCATTACTTATTTCTTAATTGTTTTGGCCCAATGTACGGGGCTCTTCACAAGGTTCTCTATTATATTCCATTTACCACATACCCACTTAGCTATGGGGCATATTGAACCCTGCCTGTGTTTGGTTGTAGCTTCCTCTACTTCTCTCCTCCCCTGCAATTTTGGCTGATTAGTAATTCCAGCTAGTTCACAGTCATTTCCTTCCTCTAGATCATTTATAAAGATTAAAATCAGCAGAAGTCCAAGGACTAATTTCAGCAGGATGCCAGATAAGTATGTTCTCAGTATATAAGTGTTTGTCTATTAATAAGGAAATAGGTGAAGGAAAATAATCTACTTGAATAACTGTTGGTAGGATGGAGAGAGTTAGGTTCAAAAGTTGACAAAATGTTATATGTCCAGAATCCATAGCAACAAAGAAACTGCTGTTGGAAGCCTAGGTTAAAAAGGGAGCTATTTGGAGAAGATAGTTATTAGGCTAGAACATTCAGGCACCTACAACAAGCAGAGACAGTGTGATCACCCTGCAGGCAAGCATTTTATTATAGATGTGGGGAGTCAGGCTGCCAGGGAGAAAAAGGTGTTAATGGAGTTATTAAGAAGATTTTAAGATGCTCCTGAAGATCTTCCAGAGCAGGTGCAATGGACAGCAGGGCATATCTGATACTGGATCAGTTTTTCTTGCAAGCTCAGCACAGAGATACTTACTGTCTTTAATACTGTAAGAAAGTGGGAAAGGGCTGTGCCTTTGAAACAGCCTCTCATATGGCTCTCAGCCTGAGCCACACAGGAACTCATGTATCAGAGCATGGCATGATTTATTAAACCATATTTTTTGTTTGTGAAATATGTTCAATCATCCAAACAGAAGTCTTCCTTCTGCATTTTACATCCATTTCCAAAAAGTCTGACTCTTCCCTTAGATACTTCTCGGATCATCCTCTCCTCACCAACCCTACCACCACTACCTTTGTTGAGAACCTACTTCTGTCTAGTATGATTTTTGAAATAATTCAGAATTTGTCTTCTTTTGCCTAATGTAACTTAGCTAATTCATAGAACTTCCAATGCAGATGAAGATGAAGATAATGCTATGGTTGCTACTACTTTTATTCCTACTAATAGTTATTTAACCATAGGCCAAGCACTTTATGTACATTATTTCAATTTTCCTCAAAGACAAATGGGATAATATTATCTCTTATTACAATTGGATAGATAGAAAGTTGAGTGACTTACCAAAGGTTACATGTATCTAGTACATGGGATCATATATTGTATTAATTTCCTATTGCTAATGTAACAAATTACCGCAAACTTAGTGACTTAAAACAACACCGTATGTGTTATCTTAAAGTTTTGGAGGTTATAAGTCCAAAATAGGTCTCATTGGGCTCCATGGCTGAGGTTTTCTGAAGGCTTGGGGTAGAATCCATTTTACTGCTTTTTCAAGCCTTTAGAGACTGGCCTCATCCCTTGACTCAGGGCCCCTTTGTATTTTCAAAGACAGCAGTGGCCAGTCAAGTCTTTCTGACACTGCATTCATTCTGACACTAACTCTTCCGCTTCTCTCTTCCATATTTAAAGGACCCTTGTAATTACATCAGGCCCATCTAGTAATTCAGAATAATCTCCTTATTTTCAGATTAGCTAATTAGCAATCTTAATTACCTCTTGCCCTGCAACCTAACATATTCACAGGTTCCAGGGATTAGAACATACACATCTTTGGGGGACCATTGATCTGCCTACTGCAGATATAAACTGAAGTCTCTGAGATTCTGTATTACTAATCAGGACCCAATTTTAGCAGTACCATTCTAACATAGAAATGGGATTGTGTAGTACTCCCACTTCAAAAACATTAATGATTCAATATTTCCTTTAAGATGAAGAATTAACTCCATATGTGAGGTCCTTTATAAGTTGGACTCAACGTATTTTCCTATAGTGGGTTTTCACTACCTCCCGCCATGTTATTTGTATGGTCACAGTGACATGGGAGCTTCTCACTGGAAGCACTACTGTTTCTTCTACCCCCATAAGTGTACACAATCTAATCTGTGCATCTGTCATATTCTCTGTTCTTTTTCCACCTAGAAACTCTTATTAAGGATAGAATTCAAGTACCAATCTTTTTTATTTTAATTCCAATATATTTAACATACCATGTTATATTAGTTTCGCATATACAATATAGTGATTCAGCAATTCCATGCGTCACCTGGTGCTCATCACAAGTGCCCTCCTTAATCCCCATCACCTATTTCACCATCCCCCACACCCCTACCCTCTGCTAACCATCAGTTTGTTCTCTAGGGTTAAGAGTCTGTTTCTTAGTTTCTCTCTCTCTCTTTTCTTCCTTTGCTCACTTGTTTTGTTTCTTAAATTCTACATATGAGTGAAATCATTGGTATTTGCCTTTCTCTAACTGACTTATTTCACTTAGCATAATACTCTCAAACTCTATCCATGTCACTGCAAATGGCAAGATTTCATTCCTTTTTATGGCTGAATAATATTCCATTGTAAATATATACCACATCTTCTTTATCCATTCATCAATCGATGGACACTTGGACTGCTTCCATATTTTGGTTGCTGTAATAAACATTGGGGTGCATGTATCCCTTTGAATTAGTGTTTTTGTATTCTTTGTGGAAATACCATAGAGCGATTGCTGAATCATTTTTAACTTTTGAGGAACCTCCATACTGTTTTCCAGAGTGGCTGCACCAGTTTGCATTCCCACCAATAGTGCAAGAGGGTTCCTTTTTCTCCACATCCTTGTCAAGATTTGTTGTTTCTTGTTTTTTATTTTAGCCATTCTGACTGGTCTGAGGTGATATCTCATTGTGGTTTTGGTTTGCAATTCCCCAATGATGAGTGATGTTGAGCATTTTTTCATGTGCCTGTTGGCCATCTGCATGTCTTCTTTGGAGAAATGTCTGTTCATGTCTTCTGCCCATTTTTTAATTGGATTATTTGTTTTGGAGGTATTGAGTTATACAAGTTGTTTATATATTTTGGATACTAACTCGTTATCAGATATGTCATTTGCAGATATCTTCTTCCATTCCACAGGTTGCCTTTTACTTTTGTTGATTGTTTCCTTTACTGTAAAGGACATTTAAATTCCCAATAATTTATTTTTGCTTTTGTTTTAATTGCTTTGGGGGACATATCTAGAGATATTGTCCTATGGCCAATGTCAGAGACATCATTGCCTTTGCTCTCTTCTAGGATTTTTATGGTGTCCAGTCTCATATTTAAGTCTTACATCCATTTAAATTTGTTTTTGTGTATGATGTAAGAAAGTGGTCCAGTTTCATTCTTCTGCATGTAGCTGTCCAGTTTCCCCAGCACCATTTGTTAGAGACTGTCTTTTTTTCTATTGGATATTCTTTCCTGCTTTGTTGGAGATTAATTACCTATATAATTGTGAGTTTAATTTCTGGGTTTTCTATTCTTTTCCATTGATCTTTGTGTCTGTTTTTGTGCCAGTACCATACTGTCTTGATCACTACAGCTTTGTAATATAACTTGATGTTTGGAATTGTGAAACCTGCCTTTGGCTCAGGTCATGATCCCAGGATCCTGGGATCGAGTCCCGCGTCAGGCTCTTCACTCATCCAGGAGCCTGCTTCTCCCTCTGCCTGTTGCTCCCCTGCTCATGCTCGCTCTCTCTCTGACAAATAAAATCTTAAAAAAAAAAAAAAGAAAACTATACAATTCTAACAGATAAAATACTGTAAGTTTTATGCAATAAATTTCCCTAAGAAGTCCATTCGAAGGTTTAACTCTTGCTTTTTGTATCTTTTTCCAGACACAGGTTTACAATGCCAAAAACAATTTTCATCCAGTTTAAACTTTGAAATTTGGGATAAAGGCATTATGCAAATAAATGAAGTCCACTTAAGTGAGGACAAGCTGAGGCTATTTGTTCAGAGCTTAGCTATAGCAAGGGAGTCAGCCATTATCACTTGTGTCTCACAGAGGCTCAAAGGTTGGGAAGGAGAATTGGAAAACTTATTAGAGTGAAAAAAGGGAAGGATTCAGGTGTGCTCTGAAGATTGCTACCTTGAGGAAGCTGGAAGTATTCTATATAGAAACAAGAAAGCCATCTGATATGATTGGTTTGAATCAGCTTTTCTGCTTGGTCCCGAAGTAGAGGCAGGGCCAAAAATGAGGGTAGCTGGCAGTTTTTGACCAAACCCTGACCAATATGAGCCAATTGCTGCAGATGTATGCTTTGGCTTCCTACACTGTTTGCACAGAAATTGTGGGTCAGAGCTCTATTTTCATATATGATCTGGAAATTCTCCATTTGTATATTCAGTCTCTCAATACCTCTTTTGGTCATCCTTTAGTTTGGGAGAAGTTGAGCAATTTAGGCAAGGCCAGTGATAGAGATCTTCACTGCTCAGAGGTTGTTCAGCAATCTCCACAGTCAGCTCTGTTGTACGATCTTGACCTTTTTGTTGTTGTGTTATCCTAATGATCATCTGAGGAGAAGGCAGCTGTGAAGACACATGTAAGGCTCTATAGAATCCACTGGACTGGCATCATCAACAATATGAAAAAAGAAACAAATTAATAGTCCTTATAAGATGCCTCAGAATCAGAAGCCTCAACTGCTCAAACTGAGGGAAGAAAACAAATCCCATAGGCCCAGAAGACAGACCCTAGAGAACTAAGTAGATTTTCCTTAAGATGATTCATAGCCTCTTCTACCTTGTCTTTTCTGTTGATCTAAGTACAACAAGAAATATTACAATGACACAGAAGCCACCATGACTGGCCAACAAAAAAATCTAGAGCAATGTGATTGTCCATCACTACTTGTGCCAATGAGTTGAGACTGATCATTTTTCCAGGTAGGGCAGAGGTGGTTTCATTAATAACTTCTCCCTGAGTTAGTGATACATTTCTTACACTTTTCAGTTTGAAAGCATGCTTCTGATGGGAAGACTGTTCTGATTCCTCACATAAAAAATAGGTCAGTAATTCCCCCAGGTAGACTGCCTGAATAATCAAGGTGGCCTCATTGTGGAGCTTGCTTCTGAGTTGGTATTTCTAGACTTTGTGATTTATAAAACTAGGGTCTTATTGTATGGACAAGTCTTAGAATAATATTGCTAATGTGCATGAGGTATTATTATGAGGTAAATAGGACAGATGACATGGCCTCAAAGGAAACAGTATCTAATAGGAGCACATGGAGATTTAGGGGAAAAAGAACTGTTTACAATGTAAGATCAGAGACAAGGCCTTACATAAACTAGGTTACATATATAGACCTCTATTAGTCTTTTTTTAGGTTGGAAATATTTGCCCATTGTTCTATGAAGATCGTTGAATTCAAATTTAAAATTCCTTATGGTCTGATCAATAGATTTTAATAGCTGGTTCTTTTTCTGGGACACAGAGCCACTAGTAAAGCAATAGGTTGATTTGTTTACCATCATTTGTCCATGTAAATAAAAGTAGAAATGCTATTGGCTATAATTCTTTATGGTCCCATTTGATGAGTCCAGCATTGCCCAGAGGTTTTTATATATCACTGAGGTCTTGTGATGGATGAGGATGTTCTAGATTAACAATTACAGTAAGAATGGAAGAAAAGAGGAAAAGGGTTACTATGGGTGGATGACAACCAGGGCTCTATAGAAAACGAGAATGATTATAAGAAAGCATATCAAAGGCAAAACGGGAGTTAGCTATGAATGTTGGTCCTACATCTTGGGCAGAAGCTGTTTATTATTTGAAGTTATTCACTTATTCAAAAGGTCTTAGATCAACTGTCTGCTTTCAAAGATCAGCTCCTTCTAGGGGATCTCTGAGAATTTTCAATTTGAGTTTCCGTATTGGTGTAGTCTTACAGTTTGTGTAGAATTCTAAATTTCTTCTTTATTTTGAAATGCAAACCCAAGGTTCGACTCCCTAGAGTTTGTTTGGAATTTGTTCTTCACAATACCTGATAAAGTCTCTCCTGACAGAGTTCAAGAGCATCTTTTCTCTAATCTCTCCTCCAACAGATGAAATGTCTTGGTTGACAATTATGAAGAGTCTCTTTAGGAAGATATTGTGGGAAGGCCGCCTTAATGGTGTATAGTACATGGATATAGTACACGAGTGTCTTTCAGTATTTTGCCATGTCTGCATGCAGTATAGCAAAGCCTTGTATCAGAGATAAATTCCCTAATGGCATGGGCTTTTGGTTCCCAATTCATAGGTAGATAATTTATACGTCCCTGTGGCAGTGGCCCAAATGACCACCACAGGTAATAGGAGAGTACCGTTGGCCAATGGAGCTCGAGGATTTCTGAAAGTTTTGTTAATTTTAATTTTAGGGTGTCATTGGTCATTTCAACCTTTCCATGAGATTGGGGGGGCGGTAAGAAAGTACATTTTTTGAGTTAAGGCTAACACTTCGTGTGTGTGTGTGTCTGTGTATGCTCCAAGAGAGAGTGCTTTTCCTTCCTTAGATATGTCATTCCCTGAACAGTGGACTGTGTTTTGGCAAAATTGTTATTTATGTTTTGAAACTTTATGTCCCTTTTCTGCTAAGGCTGAGGGGAAAAAATGTCAAATGTTTTTGTAGGCTTGTTTTCCGAACAAAGTAGAATATCTACATCTCATATCAGAACGGAATAACAAAGGAAAATTTATGTCTTCTAAGCCTGGATTGAGGACTTGGGGAAAATAGAAGGGTCAACTATATTCTATTCTGTGACTCTAGGGAGGGATGAGTGGGTTCCTTTTATTTAGAGTTAGGATGAATATTCCAAAAGGTGAACTTCATCATAGCAGGTAAAGGCAGGCATAAGGCTGTGCAGGTATACTTAGAAAACATGCCCAGTGGCGCCTGGGTAACTCAGTCAGTTGAGTGTCCCACTCTTGATTTCGGCTCAGGTCAAGATCTCAGGACCCCGAGATCAAGCCCCAGGTCGTTCAGCATGGACCCTTTAACATTATAATGAAGACATGTAACTCAGAAGGGGAGAAGGGGCCATGGGCATGCTCCAAGATTCAGTGTAAACTGGATGGGGTCTTGCGCTCCTTATCTCAGGTCAGGAATGCAGAGCCTTGCTTACTTTTCAAATAGCACTGGGAGTGGGTAGGCTATTTCCAGGCCTTATAAAGATGGAGTTTTTGCATTCCCTTAAAATCCTTAGCTACTGATCTGATGTTTTTGCATTTCTTTGTAATTCTGACACCTCCTAGGAAGTTCTGCAAGAAGTGTATTAGGGCGAGTAGAGCCAATAGCTGGGTGCCTAAAATGACCTCTCTTTCTTTTACTGGGGACCTCCTAACTCTTTCTGCTAACAATTTGAGAGGTTTTTTCGGGAGTGAGGAAATGTTCTAAAGCTGATGAGGTAACAGTTGCACAACTCTGTGGATAAGCTAAAAGCCATTTATTGTACACTTTAAATGGGTGAATGGTATGATATGTAAATTATATCTCAATAGAGCTATTAACAAAAAAAACCCCACAGATTTATAGTCCTATAATCTCTGAATAACAAAAGAGAATCAACTACATTAATAGAAATTGAACTTGAAATTGCATCAATAGGAATCATCCAGTTTAAAGAAGGGAAAAAGTGATTTTTAAAAAATGGACAGAGACTCAGTGACTTATGGGAGAATTTTAACATATAAGTAATTGTTATTCCAGAAGCAGAGGAAAGAAAAAGAAATATTTGAAGAACTAATAACTTAAAACTTACCAAATTAGGTAAAATATATAAATTTTAAAAACTTACAAATTCAGAGGCACCTGGGTGGTTCAGTTTGTTAAGCATCTGCCTTTGGCTCAGGTCGTGATCCCGGGGTCCTGGGATCGAGCCCCACATGGGGCTCCCTGCTCGGTGAGGACCCTGCTTCTCCCTTTCCTTTTGCTGCTCCCCCTGCTTGTGTGCTCTCACTCTCTTTCTCTCAAATAAATAAAGCCTTTAAAAAAAAATTTACAGATTCAAGAAATTCAGTGATGGTGCCCTCAAACAGGATAAATTCTAAGGAAACAATGCTCACATACATCATTGTCAAATTATAACTTTAAAAATAAATATAGGAAAAAATTATGAAAGCATCTAGATAAAAATGATATCTGAAGTATAGGGTACAAAAATTCAAATAAGCAGAAACATCACATCAGAAATTATGGAAGCAAAAGAACATGGATTTTAAAGCACCAGGAGACTTTGAAAGCATGAGAAAAAAAAGTCAACTAAATTTCAATATCCATCAAAATATCTTCCAATTATTAGGCAAAACATAAATAATTTCAGATAAAATTAACCTATGAGAATATATTATCAGCAGACCTACATGCCAAGACATAGATTTTTTTCTTTCTGTTGAAGGAAAAATCATTCTGACGTGGGAAACAAAGGCAAAAGAAAAAATTAAATTTCCTTACTGCCTACAGCCCATTGACAAGTCCTTGAAACAAGTAGAGTGACCTTCCTCTAGGAACTCTGCTGCCTTGATGTTGACACTTTGGAAAAGGCAATCTTAGCTTAACATTATCCTGACTCCCACTGTCCCCCCATCCTGTGAGTCTACTGTAATATACAAAAATTCCTTTGGAAACTTCCTTTATCTCTACCCCCCAAGATACATGTTAGCAATCATCCACTAAGCATTTGGCCCACCGATAAACATCTGAAGGGTCTCACGGACTGAGTTTTTACTAAACAGTGATAAATGACCTTTTCCTAACAATAACTAGCCCCCTCAGGGTCCTGGAAACCTTGTTTCCAAAATACCCTGGAGGCTTGTGCTGTTCCTAACCCCCTCCCACTTGGAAGTATATAATCGGTTACCCACCAAAACCTCAGTGCAGCTTTCTGTCCACGGGTCCTGTCCCGGTGCTTTAATAAAACCACCTTTTTGCACTAAAGACACATCTCAAGAATTTTTTTTTTTTTTTGGCCACTTGCTCCAAACCCCAACATTTCTACATCAATACTACAGGAAAACTTAGATTTTCAAGCATGAATAAAAAACACCAGATAATTAAATAAATATATTATGGTAAATATAAAGTAATTTCTCTCTTAATTTCTTTAAAGTACATATGACTGTTTAAAGCAAAAATTATGACACCGAAGGAGAGCAGATGCTTACATTTATAAGGGGAATTCCATTTGTAAGGGTGTCTCTTTCGGGAAGAGAAGGACTAAAATGCTAGAAATCCATATCAAGGGATAGGCAATGAGTTAAATCTGCATAACAGCCTTAGCCTAGTTTGTTAGCTTTTCCTGATAGCCTACCACAACTGCCCTGCCAACATATTCTTTGGTCTCTAGCTGGAGATGTTACTTAAGGTGATGGTTTGAGCCCTTTTGGGGACTACTGAGTTTTCCAGTACACAGGAGGTATACATGTTATTGAAATTGTTTGTTTTTCTCCTGTTAATCTACCTTTCTTATTACAAGGTGCTGGGGGGGGAGGGTCTCAGCCACCTTTAACCTAGAAGGGTAAGGGAAAATTATTTTTCCTCCCTCACCATAGTTCTTGTGAGGTTTATAATATATGCTAATGTAATGCATTTGAAATGTATGGCATAAAGGACAGCAGAGAATGGTTAATGGACCTATAAATTTGCAGTGTTTTTATGTATTAAATAAAGTGATTGAATATTAACTCTAATTAGACTGAAAAGTTAAGGACGTACACGTACTCCCTAAAGCAACTGTAGAAAATGCAATACAAAAAGGTTTAGCTAAAAACTTTAAAGACTAATTAAAATGGAATTTTAAAACATTTGAATATCATGAATAGAGGCACAAAAGGGGAAACAGAGGAACAGAGAAACATAGAATATAAAACAAATAATAAAATAGTAGATTTAAATCCAACCACATAAATAATTGGACTATACACTTCAGTTAAGAGGCAGAGATTATTAGAATTGGTAAAAGCATGAAACAGCTATTTGCTGCCTAAAAGAGATGAATGGCAAATAAAAAGAATGAGACAAATTGAAAGTCAATGAATGGAAAAAAATATACCATGCCAACAATAAGCCTAAGAAAGTCAGGTTGGGGGGCGCCTGGGTGGCTCAGTTGGTTAAGCGGCTGCCTTAGGCTCAGGTCATGACCCTGAGGTCCTGGGATCAAGCCCTGCATCGGGCTCCCTGCTCAGTGGGGAGTCTTCTCCCTCTCACTCTGCTCCTCCCCGCCCCACTTGCTCTTACTCTCTCTCTCTCTCAAATAAAGAAACAAATAAAATCTTAAAAAAAGAAAAAAAGAAAGGTTGGCTATATTAATATCCGATAAAACAGGCTTTTGGACAAAGATAGCTATTGAATAAAGAAGGAAATATTATAATGATAACATAGACATTTCATCAGGAAAACCTAATAATCATATCTGTGTATGTGCTTCATTACAGAATTCAAAATACATGACATAGAAACTGATGGGACTAGAGGGAGAAAGAGAAATTCTTCCATCTTGGTTAGTATTTTCACTTCCCTCTCAAGAACTGATGGAGAAAGAGGGCAAACAATACAGGTCTTAGCTTGGTAAGATTTTGGAAGAAAAATCTAGGTAATGGAACTAAACAGACATTCATCAAAAAGGTCACATGTAAAACAGGAAATAAGATATATGGCCAATAGAAAGGCAGGAATGGTGGGTCAGAGAGTCTTAGAAAGGAAAAAATGAACTAAGAAAACAGAGTTTCACTGGGGCACCTGGGTGGCTCAGTCGGTTAAGCATCTGCCTCTGGCTCAGGTCATGATCCCAGGGTCCTGGGATCCAGCCCCATGTCAGGCTCTCTGCTCAGCAGGGAGCGTGCTTCTCCCTCTCCCTCTGCCATTACCCCTGCTTGTGCTCTCTCTCTCTCTCAGATAAACAAATAAAATCTTAAAAAAAAAAAAAGAAAAGAAAAGAAAATAGAGTGTCACTTAATAAAACAAGGGAGAAAGTGGTGGAATTTGTACCTTCCAGACACAAGTGCAGCTGCTCGATGGGTTTTTAAGGAGTCCCAGCATATGTAGCATGGAATTAATGGTTAAATTAAACCCCTTTAAAGAGGTTATAAGGAACACCATACCTTTGCTCCAGACTGAAGGTAATGTTTCTGTGTGAGGTACCTGAATGAGGTAACTGCTTTATAAGTCTGGTGGCTCTGGGGATGTCCTCAGCAGCACCCTAGGGGGTGCAGCCCTTGACCCAGGTCTCTTCTGCAGAGGACGTTGAGTGCTAGCACCCTTGACACCGTTCCTTGTCCTCTTCTTGTGAGGGGAATGCCACACTGGAAGCTTACCTAGAAGGGTAGCATTTTCTTTCTTTCTTTTTTTTTTTAAAGATTTTGTTTATTTATTTGACAGAGAGACACAGCGAGAGAGGGAACACAAGCAGGGGGAGTGGAAGAGGGAGAAGCAGGCTTCCGGCGGAGCAGGGAGCCCGATGCGGGACTCGATCCCAGGACCCGGGGATCGTGACCTGAGCCGAAGGCAGACGCTTAACGACTGAGCCACCCAGGCGCCCTAGAAGGGTAGCATTTTCAAAAACTTCATTTCATTTCCCAGAAATCTCTTACTTCTGTGTCTAGACGATTTAGTTTAGGATTATCAGCTGTCCAGTTTCCCAGGTGCACCTGGGAGTTGAGAGCTCTTTTCTCATGTACCTGTCTGCATTTTCTGACTCTTTTCCATATGCTTCTTTGTCTGAATTTTTATTTTTTCCTTAAAGAAGGGGATGGAGAGAGCATAACAGACCAAAACCAAACCAAACAACAGTGACAACAACAAAAAACCCCAAAAAACAAAAAACATCAAAAATCACTTAGCTAATTGATCCTAACTAAAATTTTGTTTATGGAATAAAAAATGAACTACAAGGAATCTTCCACTCAGTCCCCAACACTGGGGGCTCCAGAGGGATCAGCAGGGTGGCCAGGGGTGCGTGGAGAATAACTTGGTAAGAGATGAGAGAAGTGTGCTACAGAAATAGTCTCCAACTGTTTACATTTGTGATAAGCATCTACACCACAAAATTGTGATTGTTGGTTTCTTTTTTTTTTTTTCTCTTCCGCTCACTGATTTGTCCTAGATGTGGATGTTGACTAGAAACCAAGATCTCCTGAGTGGGTTAAATGAGATTTTACAGAACTCCTGTTCTGGATTTCATTATCTTCCATTCTGGCTGTGAGGGTTTATTGTCTTTTGACTGTCTTGGGCAGAGGGAAATCAAGGGGTCACACGCAGGCTCTTCAACAGGATTTCAAAGATGCCCTAAAACTGATTTCTTCCAGAATTACGCTTCCATGTGGGGAGCTCCTCCCGCTGAGATCAGAGTGCTTGTTCATGGTTTCTTTGGTGTTACTGTCCTCCCGCCTCTGCCACCCTTCCACACAGCTGAGTCGGGACAGTTCACCTCAGTCTAGAACTTCACCAAATCAGCAGAAGAAGGTTTCCAAAGAGAGTGCATATACTGTGATCCCTTTCACACATTACTTCCCATTGCTCCCTCCGTCTAGGGCACGAAAAATCTAATTCTGGAGGCTCTGGGGACTTACGGCATAGATGCCATGGTTTTCACTGTTGTCATTATTGTTAAAATCTGCAGGCACGTTTGGCACTACCCGAGGAAAAGGAAAACAAGAGTATTGAAAAGACTGACAGCAATTATCAAATAGTATCCAAGGACAGGATTTTTAAAATAATATATCACTCAAAATCTGCTATTCAAATAATAATATATTTATGGAGTAAATCCATTCTTGGTTTTCGAGTATCTTTCTTAATAAATTGAAAATAATAATGCAAGACAAAAGCTATTTCAAAAGATGCCTTCATTTGGGCAGTAGATTTATAGTTTTACTACTTACTTTTTACAGTCTAAATGCCAATTACCCACTTCTGATAAACTACACATTTTATTATTTCTGAGAGGGTTGAATGCAAATCTGGACAATTTATAGATTTGTGTAAAATTGATGCATATTTATATGATGTGAAAGACATAAAATATAAAAATATAATTTAAAAGAGCAGTAGAATGAAATATATACTCCCCTTCAGGTTATTAAAGGCAATCACATTTAATTTAATATTCTATTCATTTAAACCTAAGGAAAATGCTGTTATAAATTCATAATAAATTAGACTATCTTAAAAGCAATTGTCTAATGCTTTTGTGGTTTTTCAAGACCTAGTGAGCACACAGAATCAAAATATTTTAAATTGGCTATGTGTGTATTGTTGGGGAAGAAAATATTCCCCTACCCTCAAAGAATTAAACCGACATGAGACAGACTAATAGAAGAAAATCTAATTTAATTTCGTATGCACAGGAACCCTGCACATATGAGAGGTTCAAAGACAGAAAGGTAAATATATGCCATCCTGAGCTAAGGAATGAGATGTGGGCCTGGGGCTTCAAGAGAGAGGAGGGCCCTTCACAGGGCAATAAGAGCACATTTTTGGCAATTAGATGTTTGCCCTGCCATACAGATGGTCTACTCAGATGAAATTTATCTCCGGTAATAATTCTTATTCTGGGAAAGATCCCCAATTTAGATTCTTCTAGGTTGTTAAGGGAGGGGTAAAAGTTTCTCTTTAGCCAAAAGGGTCTCGATTGCCTTTAGCTCAAAACAGTCCACGTGCCAGTTCATTTGCACACCTGTCTGACTCCAAAATTCCTGCTCGAAGTCTAAAGTCATTTTCTACACCTAACTGCCTTAAGTTTCTTAATTAACTAACAATCGTGGATAGGGTGTAAGAGATTTTTCTCTTCCTTGCCATACCCTGACTTAAGCTAAATTGTTTATTTCAGCAACGTTCCAATGTACTTGAAAAATTATTATCTTGGACATGGATACGTTCTATTTGAAGCAGTTTTGATTTTGAAGTTTTAATGGTCGCAACAGTGGGAGGGTCGAAACCTATTGTTGACTCTGCTGCCATATCACACCTCACCAAGGTCAATAAGTGAGACGATTTCCTTTTGAAGTACTGGAGCTCTCTGGATTTGTAAGGGAATCAGGAAGGAAGAGACGAAAGTAGAATTGGCAGCTGCAGATAAGGCTACCATAGTCCCCTTGAGACTGAGAGCTATTCCCAAAATGCCTTGCTAAAAAAAGTGTTATTTTTTTAAAGTCTTATGGCTTTGTTTTTCTGTTCTCCTTCACTTGAAATGCCTTGAGTAGTTGCTCCATTCAGTTGTGCGAGAATCATGTGCATCTTTATTCTCTGGAGTTTGCGTCAGGTTTTTGGAGACTGCTCCTCTGTTATTGACAAAAACAGCCATGATACCAAATGTGGGGCACTTTGTAAGCACAGGGCTGCGGGACTCCATCTGTCTCAATAAAGAGGTGTGTTCAATGCAGGCAAAGTGTTCTAAGAAAAGGCGCATAGGAGAGAGGAGTTAGGGCTCCATGCACCAGTTTTGATGAGGACTATTTTAATTCCCAGAATGGAGGTTTAAAAGACTGTGCTGATTTCATCCTTATGTAACTCTTTGTTTCCTTGGATTTTCAAAGAATGGTTGAAATTGGTTTTATAAATAAAATTTTCATGGAAAAAAGGAAGTTCACCTTCCTGTAGACTACCCTGCTGCGGTGTGGTAGGTGGCACAGTTTATGAATAGCTAATAATTACCACATTTAGAAAGTTATATCTCCCTATTCCCCAAAAGAAAAGGCTAGAACATACACTGTTTACATTTGTGTGTCTGCAAAATTTTAATCATAATGGTCTGTATTACAGAGGGTTGTGGTAAGGTTAAGCGAGTTAGTAAATGTAAATGGTGGTATTATTATCTGATACGAATATGTAAATCATGAAATAACATCAGAAAATCAATAATTCAATTAAAATACTTAATGACAATTATCAGGGCATAAGGCTCTATAAATAAAATTCAGAAAACCAAATCGCATATTTTACAAAAAGTAATCGGATTAAACATAAATCATTTCAAGCAAGTGTTTTAAATTTCTCTAGACATCACCTTAATATCTTCATTTGGAATAAAGTTCAATATATATTTAAAATACATTTTGTGGGGCGCCTGGGTGGCTCGGTCGTTAAGCATCTGCCTTCCACTCAGGTCATGGTCCCAGGGTCCTGGGATTGAGCCCCGCATTGGGCTCTCTGCTCGGCGGGAAGCCTGCTTCTCCCTCTCCCACTCCTGCTTGTGTTCCCTCTCTTGCTGTGTCTGTCTCTGTCAAATAAATAAAATCTTTAAAAAAAAATACATTTTGTATTTCACGATGTTAAAAGATAAAGTGACGCATATTAAAAATTTTAAGGGTTTTTTTGAGTAAAAATTGACTTGAATTAGGCAGTATTAGACCAGAAGTGGTTAGGAGTGTTCCGAGGACAGGAACCAGGTGAAAGACTTAAATAGAGAAAGTGCAGAAGAAAAAAAAAGGGGGGGGGGAGAAGCTATTTAATGGGCTATAGCTTACAGCCTCATTGGCTGTTTGTAATTGTTTGAACTTAGCATTTTGATTCCGTAACCTTGAAAGATCTCCAGGTTTAGATTTGGGCTTGCTTACACAGACCTCGGCAGCATTATAGCCACTTCAATCTAATGGCCTCCTTGTTTAATTAACTTCACAATTCTTGTCAAACAATAAATTAATCTAAGTTGAATACTTGAAGATTTCTAAAACAGCAGACTTCTTTCTCTTCCTATTTGGTACAATGCCTATAGCAATTTATTCTTTAGAGAAGCGTAAGGACTTCTAGCAAATGAATGTCAAATATGGGTGCTACTCAGGGCTTTACTAAACAATTTGTCTTGCAGTTTTGGGGAATAGTTTTCATGAAAAATTCCTCAATAGCTGATACTCAGGACCTAGAAGCTTCCATGTACGCAAGTGCCTAAATTTCCCTAAGTCAACTTCCTAAGCTTTGTATGTGGATTTTAAGTTTCTATGTCAATTTCTGAGGCCCAGCATTATTCTTACAATCCTGTTTTTGGTGCTTCATCACATTTTTCCTGCCTGTCACTCTTCCATCCTCTTGTGTCCTGTGCCAGCCGTAGCTACCTGGAAAATCTGCATTCCACCAGGGGTCCCTTTTTCAACTATATCCCATTGCACTTTGTGCATTGTCTTCTTAGTTGCAAAAATAGTTTCTATATTTGTTTTTACACACATTTTTCTTTTTTTAAGATTTTTTATTTTATTTATTTGACACAGAGAGACACAGCGAGAGAGGGAACACAAGCAGGGGGAGTGGGAGAGGGAGAAGCAGGCTCCCCGCAGAGCAGGGAGCCCAATGCAGGACTCGATCCCAGGACCCCGGGATCATGACCTGAGCCGAAGGCAGTCGCTTAACCAACTGAGCCACCCAGGTGCCCATACACACATTTTTCTATTGACTATTAGTTACTTGGTGAAAGGAAGGGACTACATTTAAATATTTTTTATCTTTACAAACTAGCCAAACTCTTCCATATATTAGAAGCTTGAGGGGCACCAGGCAGGCTCAATCAGTAGAGCATGTGACTCTTAATCTCAGGCTCATGAGTTCAAGCCCTACGGTGAGCATGGAGCCTACTTAAAATAAAATTAAAAAAAAGAAGAAGAAAAAGAAGAAGCTTGAAGGAACGACAGCTAGTAATGTGCCAAGTATCCATTTTCTTTACCAGACTCCAAATTTTACCTTGATCCACTGCTGCTAGAAATAAAGGCTACATTTCCAATCTCCAATGAAGCAAGATGTGATCAAGTAAACCTAAGTGTTGTGAAAGAATTCTAGGAAGGTTCTTTCAAAGAATCTGGCTCAATTGACAGAAGCATCATTTTTATCCTTCTGTTCGTCCTTTTTCATTAGATTGGCAACTCAGATGTGTTAACCAGAACTTTAGGAGCCATCTTGACCTTGAGAATGAAGCCACATGATCAGTCGGTGAAATAGGCTGTTAGAAGGAAGAGCCAGATCCAAGATGCCATAAAGCTAATGTAGCAGATTGGAGAGGGCTACACTCATTTTTTTTTTTAACATGAGAAATTAAATCCTTGAATGTTTATGTCACAATGTCTTGGTGTTCTATTACTCTCGGTCAAATGCAATCTATAACTGACACAGAGCTAAATTAAAAACAAAAACAAAAACAAAAATGTTGTTAAATGCAACATTCATTTTTGTGTATGTACAAGATAAAAAGGAGATGATGACAGTAAGGGGATTTTTATTTAGTACATGATCCTCACCTGGTTGTTTGACAAAATAACAAAAAATTAACAAAGCATCCATAAAAGTACCATTGTGACAACATTGTGATACATTTGCTGTCATTTGACAGAGTTGACTAAACTTTTAGAAATGATCTCTTTTGGCTTTTAGAACACTATCATCAGCAGTGACAACTTCTAATTGTATGACTTTTTCTTAGTGTTCCTCTTCACCTCCTTTTCCTCCACATGCTTTCAAATGCTGTAGCTCCTTAGAGTTTTATTCTTGACCTTATCTTTTCTCATTTGTTAATACTGTTTCTGGGTGAGCTCCTCAGCTGAAAGAATATCAGCTACTGAATTTACGGGTTTATGGGTCAAGACCTAGACCTGTATGTCTAACTCTCTAGTGAGCACCCTTTAGGAATTCAGAATCACCAGGGGTACAATGATCTCATGTATTTCTACTTTCATTCTCTGTGCCAGCCAGAGATCTCAATCTGCTCCTCCTATAATATCCCCCATTTGGATTAATTTGTACCACTATCCTTACCTAAGCTAAAATCTTAATCTCCAACTTTTTCTCTCAGATTCATGACTAGTCATCCATTAATTGCTACCTCAGTAATGGAGGCTGGATTCTTTGCTTCCTATCTAGAGGCTTTTGATTAGATTATTCATCACTAAAGCAGCCTCAATACCAACTTCCTGCCCCTGATTTCTTCTTCTCATAGCTCATCCTGCACTCATAGCTCATGGCACCACTGTGAATTATCTTTAAAAAAAAAGAAAAAAACAATGAATTCAAAATGTGGTCATGTGTATTGGCTGCTCATTGCCTACAAGCCAATGTTCAGATTCTTTGTCATGTGACGAAAAGTTCCTCACGCTCTATCTTCAATGATAGTTTTCATGCCTCAGCCAAGCTGAACTTTTTCAAATCCTTTCATGCTTTTTGGACCATTCTTTTACCTCTGCCTAGTGGTTCTTTTTCCCATTTTCTTTGTCTATTATGTTCTTTTTCATAGTTCCAAATTCGTATTAAAAGTTGCTTTCCCTGCAATGCCTTATAGTTCTCCTAGAGACTTGGTTGTTTTCTTATCTGCAGTATCGTAAATTCCAGGATAGCACTTAAAACACTGTTGTATATAGTTTATTAACTGTGAATTTATGAGTTTGTCATCCATACTGAACTTGAGATTCTTGAGGACTTGGGCATTTTTTAAAGTATTACTCACCATATTTTTCTGAAATTTAAAAGAAGATGCTCAACATAATAATTAAAAAGATCTCTCTCTCTCTCTCTCTTTCTCTTTCTTTTCTTTTTTTCTACATGAGGGACAAAACAGAAATGTGGTCAATTTACAAGGCAGGCACTCAGCAATGGTGCACAGTGTTGTAAATTTTCCTTTAAAACAGATTTTAGAAGATTTTAACTGGGCAACTATGACACAGAAAAGACACATATTCGTGGAGATGTTTTGCATGTTCTTAATGGACCTGTACAAACTATCTACAGCCTTTATTAAAGTAAAACTCATTTAATTTATTTCATTTTAAAGATTGCATGATTAAGCCCACTGCTCTTAAAATAAACTTGTCAAAGAAAATCATACCTATAGGTCAATTTTGTGATTAGTATGACATTTCATTGTCCATGGGATTTAAAATGGGTCTTTTCATCTTAGTTTCAAAGTTTGAAGAGGCTGATCTGTGAGTTTTACTTTTATCTGCACTGATTGTATTGCTCCTGAAAAAAGACTACATTTTAAGCTTTGAAGTCTAGAATCCTGATTTAGTCAAAGAAGAGGATAAGAGAAGCAGTTCAGTTGGGTTTTCATTTACAGAACAACCTGACCTGATTTTGAAGCTGAGAGGGGGAAGGAGCTAATTTTCAATCTCTGTTAATACCCTTTGGGTGACCAGGGCACTATCTCCCCAAAAAATGGGACCAACACAAATTTCACAAAAGCTAATAACAATCATCCATAGTTACCTTTTTAATCATTCCAAACCTCTAACATATATTCTAAGAAAAAAAAAAGCCAGCTCATTAGTAAATCCTTATGACCCCCTCCTCAAATCAGTCAGTTCCTCTATAAACTGCTGATTTCCTTGATAACAACTCCTGCCATTTCTGCTGTAAGAAAAGTTTGAAATATCAAAATGAAATCAAGAAAGAAATCAAAATCGGCGATAATACTTTATCAGATTTGAAGTCATACTTGCTTTTCAGCTTGATAATAATAGGACTTATTTCAACGAACATCCTGTTTTACAAATAGACAGCTTTGGCCCCTAAAAAATAGCATTTAGTACACCAGAATTTTCTGTTTCTCTTCAACAAGTTACTACTATATATCAACACCTATACAATAGTAGCTGAGGGATAAATGATCATTTGTCAAACAGTGATTCATATCTACTATCATAGATTTTTGCCCCATAAAATGAAATATTGAAGGTAAAAGGAAAAAAGAAAACAATGTTTGAGAAATATAATACATTACTTGCATTTTCCCATCTGAATTACAATGCTCAATGATGAAAATATATATTAATAAAACTTTATGTTCAGTCATATAGCAGTGTGCATTATGAGTGTCAAAAATATCTTGAGCTGTATGTTTTAAGAATCAGAATTTTGGAAACACATGTATACTTTTAGCTTAGAAGTCGTGCTTATATATACATGCAGATAAGTGATAACCTTTAGCAAATGCCAAAAAGTACCAAAATGCCTACGGTTATATCTTAATTTAGATTTTATTCTATTCATATAAAGTCATGCTTCTCGTCACTCGAAGTATCTGTTGAATTACATGTTGTCTTAAGTGAATAGTGTGAGTATTCCTTAATGAATAAACTTTGCAGATTGGTAGACTGAATAGACAAATGGGCAGTGGTCAGACCATATATGAAAACAGAGCTCTGACCCACAACCTTCAGTAGCTAGCCCACAAAGCCAAACTACTATGTGTAATGTCAGTTCAGGAAGCCAAACAATAACCTTATAACTAGTGACCCCAAGTGGCCAAGACTTGATGAGTAACTGACGTTTCCCTAAGTTTTGCCCCCATATTAGATTTAGGACCACCTGGAAAAAGCCAAATATGCTCCCCTAACCAATGACATGGATGCTGACTTTAGTTAGCCTGCCTCCAGCTTCCCCGCGCCAACAGTTTCCAATCAGAGCATTCCTGAAACTTTCTTCCTCTGTCTCTCTCTCTCTCTTCCTGTTTTTATAACTGTAAATCTTTCCACTCCTGTCTTCCTTTGAGTCTTTGCTAAAGGCAACTGACGGCAACTGACTTCCTTTCTATAGCAAGGTCATTGATTGTCTTCACTTATTTACGTAGGATCATTAAAATCTCTTATTTCCTGCTCTGCTTCATCATTGTTAAATAACTATTGTAATAAGTTTATTGTTTGTAATTTTCAGGAATGCTTTTTAGTGTTTTACATTATATGTGTATATCTATGAATATATTGTTTGGCAGGTTTTAAAAATTCATATATTAATCATTGTATGACAATCCTTAATTTTTTTCAATTCTAATGATTTACAAACTCTTCATATTAGTAAATGTAGTTGATTTTAACTACAGTATAATATTCAAACAGTATAATATTCATATGAATATATGAAGTCCATTATTCTTTTAATGGGAATTTAGTTTTTTTTTTTTTCTACTTTTGGCTATTATCAAGAATACCTCAACAAATTTCCTTGTACGTTTCTTGTCCACATTTCACTTGTGGGAAATTTCTGTAGTGTCTATACCTATGGTGGAATTGCCGGGCCTCCGAATGCGGGCTTTTTCACCTCAATTTAATGTTGTAAAATTACTCTTAAAGTAATTATATCTGTTTACCCTGAAATCAACTCTGTCTGTTATTTATACCCTTAGGCTTTTCAAATTTTGCTAATCTGATGGTTGTTAAATTCTATGCCACTGATATTTTAATTTGCATTTCTCTAGTGAAACTGAGCATCATTTCATATGCTTATTAGCAATTCACACTCTCTCTGGAAGAAGTCATTTGACCATTTCCTAGTGCACATTTATTCTTTTTTATATTGGTTTATAAAAGAGAAATTTCACTTGACAAATTAAGCTAGCAAGGAAGACTTTTGTTCATGAGTATTGCATTAGGGGAAAGAGATTAAACTTAACCCCAATGAAACAAAATAGAGAAATTTTTAAGCCCTGGGATGAGCTAGTGGAAAAATACTAGAGGACATTATGGGTGGGGTTGGTCAATGTACTTAGGCCATCAGTGTTTACTAACTGGTGCTTGGGGAAGTTAGGTTCCTACCTTCCCATTGGGACTGGGAACTAGAGAAGGTGCTCTTTCCATGGATGATTACATTTCAAAAGGCTGCCTCTCTGTCTTTGAGAAAGACATCCCTTGGGTCTAGAACTGGAAGAAGGTGGGGAAGATTTATATCTCAAAGAGGCTGAGAAAGAATTTACAATGGCAAATTTTCTAAAGTAATATTCTAAGAAAAGGGCCTACAGTCAGGAAGAAACCTGTCATAAGTTTATGAACTGAGGGGAATATTAGGCCCTCTTGGTCATGGTTTAGAAGAGTTAAAAATCTGTATACATTTCAATGGGCAGAAGACATGAACAGACATTCTTCCAAAGAAGACATCCAGATGGCCAACAGACACATGAAAAAGTGCTCAACATCACTGATCGTCAGGGAAATGCATATCAAAACCACAAGGAGATACCACCTCACAGTGTCAGAATGGCTAAAATTAACAACACAGGAAGCAACAGCTATTAGCAAGGATGCAGAGAAAGGGGAACCCTCTGGCACTGTTGGTGGGAATGCGAACTAGTGCAAACACTCTGGGAAACAGTATGGAGGTTCCCCCAAAAGTTAGAACTAGAACTAGAATAGAATAGAAATTGCACTACTAGGTACGTACCCAAAGGATACAAAAATACAGATTTGAAGGGACACATGCAGCATTTTATATATATGCTGTCTTGTATGTGTATATATATACACAAGAGAATATTACTCAGCCATCAAGAAGAATGAAATCTTGCCATTTGCAATGATGTGGATAGAGCTAGAGTGTATTATGCTAAGCAAAAAAAGTCAGAGAAAGATAAATACTGTATGAGTTCAGTCATATGTGGAATTTAAGAATCAAAACAGATGAACATATGGGAAGAAGAAAAAAAAAAGAGAGGGAAGCAAACCATAAGAGAACAAATTGAGGGTTGATGGAGGGAGGTGGGTGGGGGATGGGCTAAAGAGGTGATGGGTATTAAGGAGGGCACTTGTGATGAGCACTGGGTGTTATATGTAAGGGATGAATCACTAAATTCTACTACTGAGACCAATATTACACTATCTGTTAACTAACTGGAATTTGAATAAAATCTTAAAAGGAATGGGAGAATTGTTACAAAATGGATTATCATGGTAATTAATTCCCTGTTTTATTTATAACTTTAATTATAAAAAATTTAAAAATAAAAAATTCTATATACAAATCCTTCTCTGATTTTCTTTTAATCTTTTTTATGAAATCTTTTTTATTACTGGAGTTTCAAGTTTTAATGGATTAGATTGGTCAACATTTTCCTGCATGGTTTGTGTTTCTTGTTAGTTCAGCAGTAGAGATGCTTTTAAGTAGCTTTACCCTGGAAAGGATTTCAGGTTTACACAGACAGAATAGTCATGGGAGGTAAATTAAAACCCGAAAGAATATACAGCATTGTTATTCTTGGACTTCACGCTACTGTGTACTTCTGTATTTCCAGGTAGCTTGTTGAGTCAGTGTAAATACACTAAATGTTACATGCATCAGGTTTACTCTACTTTTTCACCTAGGAGGTCTGGTTACCTGGGAGGAAATTCCAGTACTGTGACAAAAGTAGAACTCTCTTTCAGGGTTATGCTTTTTTAATATGATAGGAATGATGACATCATATTCCCTTAATTGCTTGTCTTGCTTCTTTTTGCTGCCAAAGAAATGGGGCTTGTCATGTGCATAAAAATGGGTTATAAGACAGGACTCAGTATCAAAACCAGGCTGTGCTTGTACAAGCAGGAAGTAGTTCTGTGGAAGACAGGACTCAGTATCAAAACCAGGCTGTGCTTGTACAAGCAGGAAGTAGTTCTGTGGTCCAGCACTTCTTGGGCCTCCTTTAAGTTGCTAAGCATTGTGTCTGCGAAGAATGACACTAACCAGCCCCAGGGAAACTCAACCCCAAAGCTACCACTCCATAAAATGGCACTGCAAAGGGCTTACTGCTCTGTGGGACTTCCTATTGCATCAGAGACTACAAGAACCTGCTCATTTTGAAATGATATCCTCATCACCAACCTGCAATATTTACAGTTTTCTGAGCTCCTATGACCGATCACTACTCCCTTTTAATTCTGCCAAATTACGGCAAGTTATCTGTCGCTTTCTCAACCCTTCTCCATCTTTAGCACTCATCCCTCCAATCCTCAGTGTCTGTCTTGTGTAAAATATGCTTCAACTTTTTTTTCAAAAGGCTGGGTCACTCCTTGACAAAATCTTTTTGACAAATATTTTTTTATAAATTATTTAATCTCATTGAATCTGCACTGCATGTAGCAAAAAATTCCCCAAAGTTTTGATGTTTCTGTTCAGTGGCATCTAGCACTGATTCAAGATTCTGCCTGTCTTTAAAATTCCATACATGTTTTTCAAACAGAATAGGAGGTGAATGAATTTAGATGGGTTTAAAAATGTCCACATTTTGGGGCGCCTGGGTGGCTCAGTCGGTTAAGCGACTGCCTTCGGTTCAGGTCGTGATCCTGGAGTCCCGGGATTGAGTCCCGCATCGGGCTCCCTGCTCGGCAGGGAGTCTGCTTCTCCTTCTGACCCTCCTCCCTCTCATGCTCTCTGTCTCTCATTCTCTCTCTCTCAAATAAATAAATAAATAAAATCTTTAAAAAAAAATAAAAATGTCCACATTTTCCCAGAAGCAAGGCCAGCCTGATTTTTGTTCTTTGAGGCAACTATGCTTATTTGTTTGGTTGCTTATTTTTTTTCTCAGATAGGTGTTAACATCTGAATTTATATTCATGATATAAATCACCCATAGGGGCACCTGGATGGCTCAGGTGGTTAAGCGTCAGACTCTTCATTTCGTCTCAGGTCATGATCTCAGGGTCCTGGAATCGAGCCCCGCCCCAGGCTCTGTGCTCAGCGTGGGGTCTGCTTGTCCCTCTGCCTCTGCTCCTTCCCCTGCTCATGCTCTCTTTCTCTCTCTCTAAAATAAATAAATAAAATCTTTCAAAAATAATCACCCATAAACCCAGGGCCCCCAAACAGTCCTGACTTCCCTTTATTGCTCTCTAGTCACTAAATCTATGATGTATTTATTACAATGTAAGAATACTTTCTACAAGCAAAACTAGCATTGAACAAATATGTCCCAGTGCCTGTACAAGCATGATGCCTACAGCAAGTTGAAATCTTATAAAAACCTATCGCAGATACTCTCTGACAAGTAAATGCCCAACTGCCATCACCCTATCCCATTGCCATTCCCCTTTTATCTCTCCGCTGTTCAGTTGTCAGGAAGCACTGACTGTCATTATCCAGTTTCAGTAAGCCTTCTACTCAATACGGTAAAGGTGGAGAAAGAACATATCAATGAAAACAGCTTAAAAGAGCTCAGTGTCTACTGCTCAAAACAAGGTTATCCAACAGGATTTCCTGGGTACTTTAGAGGTCTTTGTGGCTGGATTTTTTTAAAGACAATAGTATTCACCCATGGAAAACTCTCCATGTCCCATTTCATCCAGTGAATATGAAATTTTTTTATGACAGCACTTGTTTGTGGTATTTCATCTAGTGAAAGGTTCAAAGGCTCAAACTCAGTCACACTTTGATGGGGGGTAGCTATTCACTGGAACCACTGCAGTAGGTACTTTGATTAAACATCCTCCAGAGTTCCCTTTGCCAGAGAAGCAGAGAGAAAGAAAAAATTAGTAGGTAAGACATGAAGTTGTTCAAAGTTTCCATTAAGGAAATACTGAAAATGAAATGAACAACCTTAGAAGTGAATGTTCAGTGTTATCGAGTGTAAAGAATTAAATATCATTTCCTGTGATAGCAAGGTGTTTTATATACCTCAGTAATATTGGTTAAAGTATCATTTTGGTTTTTTGCATCTTTTGTATATTTATACAGATATTTTATCTAAACGTATAAAGCATGCAAAAAACCCCACCAAAGTGCTATTTTAATCATTATTATTAAGATACCTAATATGCATACAATATTTGCTGTTTAATGAGTTTTGACAGAAGTGACACCCCTATAACTACCACCCCAATAAGGACATAGAATATTTTTATCACCTCAGAAAGTTTTCCTGTGCCCTTTTGCTGCCACTGGCCCCCAAGCTCCACTTCCTACGCTGCTCCTCTACCACTGGCCTCCTACCGATCTCCAACCTGCTTTGTATCACTACAAATTAGTTTTTTCCATTTCATACAAATGAAATGTTACTTTATGGACTCTTTTGCTTCTGGCTTCTCTTAGAATAATATTTTAGTGGGTATGCATATGTAAGTTATATCCTGTTATTTTTAATTGCTGACTTGTATACCATTGTATGGATATACTACAATTTGTTTACCCATTCACTAACCCATAGAAATATATATTATTTATGTAGAGGAGTTTCCATAAATGTAGGTTTTCATTTCTTTTGAGTAAAGACCTATGAGCTGAACTACTGTGTTGTGTGGTAAGTGTATATGTAATTCTGTGTGAAACCACCTGTTTTCTAAAGGTGGTTGTACCATTTTATATTTTGAACATCAGAGAATGAAAATTCTAGTTGTGCCACACCATTCTTGACAACACTAGATGTTTTAGTCTTTTAAATTTTAGCCATTATAGTGGGTGTATAGTAGTTTTAATTAGCATTTTCCTAATTGTAATGATGTTGAACATCTTTTTGTTACCGGCTTATATAGCTCTTTTTTGGAAGTACCTATTCAAATGTTTTGACCAATTTAAATACAGTAAAGTTTACTTCCTCCGTTATAAGTTCAATGAATTTTTTTAAAGATTTTATTTATTTATTTGATAGAGAGAGTGCACGAGGAGGGGGGAGGGGTAGAGGAGAGAGAGAAGCAGACTCCCTGCTGAGCTGAGCAGGGAGCCTGACATGCTCAGATCCCAGGACCCCTGAGATCATGACCTGAGGTGAAGGCAGCAGCTTAACCACCTGAGCCACCCAGGTGCCCCAAGTTCAAATGGGATTATATAACTAATTCCAGAATCAATATCTAAAACAGTTGTATCACTATAAAAATATATTCACACATGAAAATATTTTACACATGTAAAAATAGCCCTCATAATATCCCTTGGTTGTCTTTTTGAACATTTTTAATTGGGTTGTTTGCTTCCTTATTTTTGAGCTATGGAAGATTTTGAGTTATGGAAGATTATATATATATATATATATATATATACATATATATATATGATACTAATTTTTCAGCCTAAATAAGTATTGTAAATGGTAGCCTTTCAGTTTCTTTAATAGTGACTTCTAAAGAGCAGAAGTTTAAATTTTGATATTTAATTTAATGAGGTTTTCATCTTTTATGATTTATATACTATTTAAGAATATTTGCCTAACCAGATTTTGCAAAATAATATCCTATGTTTTCCAATAAAGTTTTTATAGTTTTAACTTAGTGTTTTAAAATATGGCTTAGAGGGTTTTTTGCTTTTGTTTTTGTTTTGGGGGAGCATAGGGTCTGACATGAGATAAAGATAATTTTTTTTTCAAATGGATAACCAATAGAATTGCCATGTTCTCAGTCACAGAGGGAAAGCTTTCACTATTTTATCATTAAGTAAATGTTGGCTATTTTTTTCTTGGTAGATATCTTTTGTTTTTCTTAGTTTTCTAAGACTTTATCATAAATGGGTTTATAATTTTGATAAATGTTTTCTCTACATCAATGGAAATTATAGTGATTCTGGGCGCCTGGGTGGCTCAGTCGTTAAGCGTCTGCCTTCGGCTCAGGTCATGATCCCAGGGTCCTGGGATCGAGTCCCACATCGGGCTCCCTCCTCGGGGGGAAGCCTGCTTCTCCCTCTCCCCCTCCTACTGCTTGTGTTCCTGCTCTCGCTATCTCTGTCTCTGTCAAATAAATAAATAAAATCTTTTAAAAAAAAAAAGAAATTATAGTGATTCTTCTCCTTTTTTCTGTTAATGTGGTAAATTAAATTGATTTGGTTTTCTAATGTCAAAATGACCTTTCATTTCATGGATCAATTCCACTTGGCTGGATTCAATTTACTATTATTTTGCTAAGGATATTTGAGTCAATATTCATAGGGTAGTTTATAATTTTCTCTTCTTATACTGTTTTTGTCTGTTTTTGGTGTTAGGATAATGTTGACCTAAAAAAGTAAGTTAGAGAATGTTCTTTTTTCTGAAAGATTTTTTGGTAGGATTGGTTTATCTCTTCCTTAGATGTTTGATAGAGTGTTATAGTAAAGATATCTGAGTTTGGGGTTATTTTTTTTTTTTTTTTTAAGATTTCACCTATTTATTTGAGAGAGAGAAAAAGAGAACAGGAGCAGTGAGCAGGGCAGAGGGGAAAGCAGACTCCCCGCTGAGCAGGGAGCCAGTCACGGGCTTGATCCCAGACCCTGGGATCCTGACCTGAGCCAAAGGCAGATGCTTAACCAACTGAGCCACCCAGGCACTCTGAGTCTGGGGTTAACTTTATGTCTAGGTTTATTCATTGTGACTGTCGTTAACATATTTACAGGCAGTTGAGATTTGCATTTATTTTTGAATGAGTTTTAGTAATATAATCTTTCAAAAAATGTTTATATTTCATATAGGTTTTTAAATCTCAATTACTTAGGCCATATTTATTTAATGAAATTTCTGATGTTTGCTTTAAGCATGTCATGTTGCTATTGTTTTCCTTGTTTCACAATGTTCTTTATTACTTATATTTTACTTTTATTCTTTTGATTTTTTAAATATCTCATTTTACTGTGAAATTGTCTCAACATTCTCTAATTACTCTTTTGTCATCTTTATAATTTATAGTGATGTTTCCTCTTTAATTTTTATATGGTCATTTAAATCTTCTCTATTTTATTTTGTTTACCATAGGTACATGTATATAAATATTTTTGAACTTTTCAAAAAAGAGGTTATAGTTTCATTGGTTTTCTCTTTTGTCTGCTTTCTATTTTAATGATTTCTACTTTTAACTATATGACTTCACTTTTAACTATATTCTACTAGCTAAAGTTTTATTTGTTCTTCATTGATTTAGTCCTTTATGATTCTCAATATAAATATTTTGAGTAATAAATATCCCTTTAAGCACTGTGTTCATTGTATCTCACACATTTTAGTATTTTGTGTTTGAGTATCATTCTATTTCAACATACTTTCTAATATCCCTAGCAATTTCTTCTTTGATCCTTGGGCTTTCTTATAAGTGCTTGTCCTACCTCCAAATATTTGGGGGTTTTCTAGCTGCCTTTTTATTTTAAATTATAATTATAATGTAATGCCATTTTTGTCCAACTTTATTGAGATTTGTTTCATGAACTGGTATATGATATATCCTAGTGAATGTTACATGTTCACCTGAAAGAATGTATATTCTCCTGTAGTTGAGTGTTGTGATCTACAAATATTAACTAGGTCATTTTTGTTGATAGTGATATTCAGATCTGGTATTCTCTGACTAAATTTGTATATAAGTGCTTTTAAAATTCTTGGGAGAAGAGTTTTGTGATTTTCAGTAACAATTGCAGCTTTATTTATTCTTCAGTTCTATTAGTTTTGCTCATGTACTTTGATACATAATTATTGAGGGCATACACATTTACAGTTATTAATTTATGAATAATAAATGTTTTAACATTGTAATATATTTCTTTCTCCTTAGTAATATTCCTTTCTCTGAGATCTAGTTAGTGTGGTATTTTTGAAGCCATCCCAGCTTTCTCACAATCAGGGTTGTATCATATATTATTTCATACTCTTCATATTTTTTTTTAATTCAAAGGATGTTTCCTATAATAGCAGATAGTGGTCTTGCTTTTTAAAAAATGCAGTCTGATAGACATTTTTATTTGCAGTATTTAGACCATTTTTATTTAATGTTATTATCAATATATTGGGGTTGAAGTCTACTGTCTTGCTATTCATTTTCTATATATTCCATCTATTCCTTGTTCTTTTCCTTTTCTTGTCCTCTTTTGAGTATTATTTTTAATATTCAATATTGCCTTCAGTATGGGACTATTAGTACTATAATTTGTTTTCATTTTAGTGACTTTTTTAATTGAAAAATATTTGACATAACAATGTGTAAATTTAAGGTGTACATTTAGTGATTTAGCAATTCTTGTGCTTACGATAAATACTTTTGAATTATCCAGTATCCTCTAAATAATATTATTCTGCAATATTCCATGTATTATTTAAAGGAATATTATTTGGAGGATACTGTGACAAAATTTTAGCAATATTCTTTCAGAACCCTCTTCCATCTTCTGTATGATCATCATACTTTCTACCTCTATATATATTACAAAACATATGTTATATTGTTATTTTTCCTTTAAACAGTTAACTATCTTTTAAGGAAATTGAAGAAACAATTGTCTTCTGTTTTTCATGCATTTATCAGAACTCTTCATTCCTTGTATAGAACCAGTTTGCATTTACTATCCTTTGCTTCCCACTTGAACTTCTTTTAACGTTTCTTATTGTACGGGTCTGCTAAAGACACATTTTCTTTATTTTGCCTTCGAAAGATTTTCGGAAGATTAATGGACCCTTTAGAGAAGGTTTGTTGAGTTCGTGCTGGCATAGTTTCTTATCACTTTAAAAACGTTTTTTCATTGACTTCTGCTTGCTTTGTTCCCAACAAGAAGTTTGCAGTCATTCTGTGTTTTTCCCTGTTTGTAATGTGTCTTTTTTCCCTCTTCCTGTTTTCTAAATGTTCTCCTTGTCATGGACTTTTATCTATTTGATCTTTTTTTTTTCTTTTCATATTTTGTCATTTTTCTTGGCATAATGTGTTGATATTATAATAACAGAATAAAAGTGCTCTCTCTATTTTTAAAAAAAACTCCAATATTATAGCATGATCTTGAATTCATCAAAGAAGATTGATCTCATTTTACCCTTTCTCAGGGGAATTATCTGCTACAATGGCCATTTCAATAAGAGTGAGAGAGCCAAGCCAGAAAATAGCTTTTCATTTTTTGGAAATATATTCCTTTAACTACTTTGACTCTGACTAATGACAATCACCAGCTGGATAGCCAGTATTTTTCATTGATTCCAAATTCATTGAACTTTCTAAAATGCATGGAATTTTTAGGTTGGAAAATGGAATGAATACTATTATTTCAATGAATATATTTCCAATGGCTCAGAATTATTTTAAATCTTCTGTTTGTACAACATGTAATATAAGTAGTATTATTTGAAAGGCCTCACAAAACCACTTCACCTAAATGACAGTTTTAGTAGTAGTAGCTTGTCACTATATATTGAGTATATCAGTGACACCCATATCTCTTATTCATGGTGCTCCTGGTAATTCATGACATAAACAGTATGTGTCTACTCTCATTACTTTGGGTTAAATAGGTGGAAAACAGCCTCCTTCACAGTACAGCAGAGAGGAAAAGCTGCACTCTTTATTAATGAATCATTCATTTTTAAGCAGTCCATTGGGTTAGAAAGAATTGGAGTCAACTGGCTAAAGGTTGCCTATATTGCCCTAGACTGAGAAGGAATTATATAGTTTGGGAAAGGGATCCTTATTTCAGAGAGAAGAGTGTGAAAAATGCTATATGTAACACTTTCCTCTTGCTGTTGTCACTTTTAGTGGCTTAAAACAACAGAAATTTATTCTTTTGCAGTTTGGGAAATCAGAAATCTGAAGTCATTTCCACTGGGATGAAGTCAAGGTGTCAGTAGGGCAGGTTTCTTCTGGAGGCTCTGAAGAATCTGTTTCCTTTCTTTCTCTAGCTTCTGGAGGACCTCTGCATGCTGGGGCTCATGACCTCTTCCTCACTCCATACCCATCTCCTGTCTAGTCATCTCCTACACCTCACAATCAAACTCCCTCTTCATTCTTTTATAGACACTTATGGTTACATTTCAGGCCCAACCAGATAATCCATGATAATCTTCACAAGATCCTTAATTTAATCATATCTTCAAAGTCCCTATTTCCATGTAAGATAACATTCACAAGTTCCAAGGTATAGAACCTGGATATTTTTGGAAGTTGTGATTCAGCCCACCACAGTGGAGATCTATCTTTGTCTAAATATGCTAGGCTATTTCTCCCATCAAAAAACTTCTTTACATACTATGACTTGTGATTATTTAGTAGTTAAAATAAGCATGATCCCCAAAACACTTTTTAATTTGTACTAAAGAGTAGTTAAGTCATGCTTTTAGTAAAATATGATCTTAATTTATCAAAGTAAAATTTGGCATTTTACTGACATGCCTCTTCTCACCTCCTTATTAAGTAGTGTTCCCGCTTTTCTGTGTCATTCCAAATTTAAACCAGTTATATTGGATCAAGGGACCCACCTTACTCCAGTAATGGTCTCATCCTAATAAACTAATTGTATCTGCAAGGGACTTATTTCCAAATAAGATCACATTCTGAGGTAATGTGGATTAGGACTTCAATATATGAATTTGGGGGGATACAGTTCAACCCATAACAAACTGTGAGGTGGAAAACCATTGACTTAAACCAATTCCTCTCTTTCATAGATGACATAGTGGAGCCCAGACAGGTTTGGGGTCCTGGCAAAGATCACACAGTGAGTGAAAAATATCTAGCTGAGATAACACTCAAACTCCTAATTCCCATTCCAGGGTTCTTCTCATATTATTTGAATTGATTCTGTTTTGGATAATTAGGGATAGAAATGTGACATTTCTTGGCTGATTTCAGTTGAATGTGTAATCTAGATATGCGTGTTTTAAATAAGTAGCAAAGACTGAGTTTAACATTTTCTGACAAGATTTTCTGCCCAAGAGAACATTTGTGAGATTGCTTCTTAAAAGGCATCTTGGCAGCTCATCCCATCTCAGTTGTAACTCTAAAGAAATTGCCCATCAATTTCATATCTGCCCTCATTTGTGCCAAACAACTTTATCATGTCAGAGGCAACAACAATGATTAATTTACATACGCTGTACTCAGTAAGTCATCAGGGGAGTCTCTTACCCTTTCCTGCATTTACAGTATTTCTGGAAAGTGCCTACCTCACTAAGACTTTCCCAGGTTCAATAGCATTTCTATAATATAACAAAAATTTAGCAACTTACATGCATAATCCTGAGAACTATCTTCAGAAATCATCAGGAACCTTGGCACAGAATTTAGACAGTTAGTAAAGATTTAAAATAATTTTTGTGTGACTAGATATTATTTTGAAATGCCAAGGAAGTGGCATCAACATGTTTTAGATTCCTTTCAATGTCACTTTTTTTTCAATGACAGCCAGAAAACCAAGAGATTTATTTATATAGCTCAAAGTTTGTGTTGGTTTGTAATTTACAATGCTCAATGTGAAACTAGTTGATTCTCTACAGAACAACTGGGATTGTGTTGCCTGGAGCTATTAAGTACTTTCCATAGAAACTACATAGGCCTCAGCAAATTGAGGAAATTTCAGTTGCTGATGAGACCATAAAATTATCTCCTGACCCTCAGAGTAGTTCCTTCCCCACCTCATATTCATTACAAATGAAACCAGGAGCATGGATAATACCTTGCATTGCTCGGTACCATTGAGAACCAAGGATACAATGGGATTCAGGCTAATTAAAGTGTTTACTTTTTTCTCTAGGGTAGCCAAATTTTTCTTACCGAACTGTGAAATTAGATTTGATTCCTTATCATAAGTTAGATACTGGGGAATGTTAAGAAACCTGGTACAACTGCAGAACTCTCCATCAATACAGGTTTAAATTTATGATAACCCCTTCTGAATCCATTTACATCAGTCACTGCAGAAACTGTATCAAATATATTTACTTTCAGTTTTTAAGAGATGATAAAATTATAAACACAGGATAGACTGCTCATTAAAAATAAAATACAGGGCGCCTGGGTGGCTCAGTTGGTTAAGCGACTGCCTTCGGCTCAGGTCATGATCCTGGAGTCCCTGGATCGAGTCCCGCATCGGGCTCCCTGCTCGGCAGGGAGTCTGCTTCTCCCTCTGACCCTCCCCCCTCTCATGTGCTCTCTCTCATTCTCTCTCTCTCAAATAAATAAATAAAATCTTTTAAAAAAATAAATAAATAAATAAAAAATAAAAATAAAATACAGATATTACTTTTCAAGTCAGAAAAATAAGATTTTTTTAAAAAGTTAAGTACAAATCCTCCCTTAATATCTTGAACCTTTAAGTACTAAAAAGAATTATATATTTAAAACCAAATTTTGATGAATTTAATTTTGTTAATATAGAAAATTGACATTTTCCACAGAAATATGTAAGTAGTATTTGCTGCTTAGGAATAATAATATGACAAACTAAAATATTTTAATCAGAGAAGATAGAAATGCTTACACTCAAACACTCTCAAGTCAATTAAATGTCATAAAAAAACATTTAAAATCTTACATTTTTAGAATATCTGAGATTAAATTATGAAAATGTAGAAAGACAAATCTTTTTACACCTAAAACTTCATTCTTTTCTCATTCATTTTTTTGTCCACAATGAGAATTTTACTTTTTCTTTTTTCTTCTTGTTTTAAACTTTCATAGAACACCGAACAGGTGTGAATTCTAAAATGGTAACTATGCTTGCCAATAATTCACATTTGCAAAATATGTTGGAGGTGTTCATTTTCCACTGGAAGTCCTTTGACTGTCTTGCATTCTTTAGGAAACGTTTTTTCTACTATTGCTCCCAAAATGGGAAAGAGCCAAGAAACCTGCCAAACTATTTCCTAAGGAAGTTTCTTTGTATATATAGTTTGTATAAACAGAAGTGTGAATGCTGTAAAAGAAGTAAAATGTTACCAAGTAGTATTCCCTAGATATTTTCTAAAAGATCTAAAACTCTAAGGGGACATAAAGTTCAATCAAAATCAGATTCTTAGGAATACATGGAAGCTAAGTTTCTTTCCAAAATTCATGAATTTAAAATTTCCCCTGATGATTTTTGAGAAATGCAAATACTATACTGGAGAAACAGACTAGATTTGTGGAGCGGGAAAACTTAGGGAATTTACTAAAAGTGTGCTGAGTGTAACCTTGACTAAGTGTAGTCACATAAAAGGAGTTAATTTCCTTAACAACTCTATAGTTGTTTTCTCTCTACCAACTTAGGAAGTGATATAACCCAAATTGTTTTTAACCTAGAGATTTGAACTGCCTCATTAATGTCTCATTAGACATTATAGGGTCAGGATCCTATAATCACCTCTCCCATCTCACCCTTGCTTTTGGCCTGGAGGTGGTAGACCCAAAGTCAATGTAAACCATCATTGCCATAATCATTTTGAGATAGGTAGCATTGTAATTCTTCAAAAATATTCAATTTTCCATCAGCAAAATATGGTCCATTTTTTTTAAAATAATCACAGGACATATTTTATTTTTTCTTCTTTTCCAATGTAATTTCAGGAAGCCTTACATTTTAGAAAATTCTTGTTTGTTTCTTAGTAAGTCTTAGCTACTTCTTCCAATATTAATATACAGAGAGGCTTGCTGAAGAACGTAACGTTTTATTTACCTTGCTCCCGTCACTTGAAACTCAGACATTAATGTAAATGTTGGTACTTGGCAAGGTGGACAGAGAGTGCACAAGGGAAGTGATAAGGAAAATAAGAGAAAATGAGATTAAAAAAGAAGAAAATTGCTTCCTTCAACACTGAATGCCTTTGAGGATGTTGGAACTGTTATCAGATTGAGTAGGTGATTTCTTAAAGTTCTATTTTTGATTTCACCTTACCTTGAAGAATGAGAAATGTGAATGGGTATGTCATTCTATACACTGAGAATTTTCTTCATATGTTAATTGACATTCTTTTGATTGCAAGTACCAAAGCTCATGTGAAATAATTTAAACTTAGTAGGGAAATTTATTTAAAGATATAGGGGATGTCTCACTGAACCAAAATACAGAGATATAATTGGGCTTTCTCTTACATTTAAGTAATTTTTATTAATTTAACAATGTACTCTGGAAATCACTCCCTATCAGATGATATGGCTCTTTCCAATTATTTTCACAGCTGCATAATTCTTCATTGTGTGATACCAGTCATAGTGCTTGTACCCAGGCTTCTGTGGATGAGCATTAATACTTTTCCAAAATTTACTTTTACGTATAACATCTTTGCAGTAACCTTGTGCATATGTGATTTCATAGTGTGGAGTATATACTTAGGATGAGCTTTTAGGAGTGGGAAGGGGTAATTTTGTATTGATTGTCAAATTAATTTTGGTGTAGTCCAATTCTGCACTCTAACAGGATGAATTAGACTACTGCTTTGCTCACAGCCTTGCTGAAAGTGTGCTGTGTAGCTTTAAATTTTTTGAAAATTTCAAGAAAAATTGCACCTGAGTCTAATTTTATTCTGCGCATTTTACTATGAACAAAGTTGAATGTGTTTTTACATGATAATGACTATAAATCTTACTTTGTGAACTGTATCTTCACTATTTTGAATGTCTGGAGATTGGGTTTTTGCACAGAATTGTTGATTTGGGGCAAGGTTTCATTTTTTTTTCTTTTTAAAAATCTCATTATACATTAGGTGAAATAACCTTTTCATCTACTTTTTATGTTATATTGTCTGGAATACTTTTCTCTCAGTTTTCTTTTGACTTTGCTTATGTGTTTTTTTTCCTTATGAAAAAAACTTTGTTTTAACTGTTTAAATTAGCCATCTGTTCTTTTATTGCTTCTGGATTTTAACAAAATATTAAAATGCCTTCACCTACCCAGATTATAAATTATTTTATTTTGCTTTACATTTTAAAAAAATTATATTTTACTATGGCGAGAACACAAACTGAGGTCTGAGAAACAAACAGGGTTCTAGAGGGGAGGGTGGTGGGGGGATGGGTTAGCCTGGTGATGGGTATTAAAGAGGGCACGTACTGAATGGAGCACTGGGTGTTATATGCAAACAATGAATCATGGAACACTACATCAAAAACTAATGATGTAATGTATGGTGATTAATATAATAAAAAAAATTAAAAAATTTGAAATGTACAATACAGTATTTTTAACTATAGCTTAAAATTATTGTATAGCACACACATCTCTAGAGCTTATTCGTCTTGCTTAACTGAAACTTATGCCATCTTTGATTATAACTTTCCATTTACCCCTCCCTCTAGTCCCAGACAACCACTCTTCCACTTCTTTGATTCTATGAATTTGGCTATTTTAAATATCTCATATAAATAGAATCGTGCTTTGCTTTTATATCCCAGATATATTTGGAAATTACTCTAGGGAATGGTGTCAGATGTGGATTCATTCTTATCTTTGTCCAAGTGCTCCCTAATTTTCCAAACTTTACATATTTTAAAAACTACTATATTCTTAACTTATATGAGATGCCTCCTTTATCATGTATTAAAATGCCATATAAACATTGATCTGCATTTGAATGTCTAGTCTATTCCATTTGCCCATCTGTATATGTATGTGCTACTATTATGTTCTTTTAATTATAGAGGATTTACATTATATTAGTTATCTTGTAATATCCCTTTATTGCTCTTCTTTCTTTGAATTTTTGTAGATATACTTGGAGGTTGATTTTTCCATGTAAACTTATTTTCCTTATAAACTTCAGAAGCAACTTGTCTAGCCTCAGATATTGGCATTTTTATTGAGATGGTATTAAATCAATGAATTACTTAGGAGGAGCTGACATCTTTAGTGAGTCATCCTTTCCAAAAACAATAGTTGGCTTTCCATTTGTTCAGGTTATTACTTGAATTTTTTAAAAGTTTTTCACCTAGTAGACTTTCATATTTCTTATTAAATTTATCTAAGTATTTTAGCCATTTATAACTAATATATAGAGAAAATATATTCTCCTCATCTATAATCTTTAAGTTTTGTTTTCTGTATGATGTTGGAATTGGGTCCAGGAACCCTAAAAGAGTAACTTAGTGGCATCTCACAATAACCACTTATCACAATCACAGGTCTATGAGTCAGTTATTTAGGCTGGACTCTGCTGGGCAATTCTGGTCATGTCTGGGATCACTGATCACTGATATATCTGCAGTTGGCTTGTCAGATAAGTAGCTCTGCTTCTGGGGACTGGCCAGAAGTTAGCTACACTAAAATAGGGGTTTGTGAATAATGTGTCACTGTGCAACACACTCAACTAGGGTTGTTCGCATGGTAACTCAGCAGAGGTCCAAAAGTGTACACAAAAGCGTGCAAAGTATCTTGAGGCCTGGCTTCAGAACTGACACAATGTTGCTTTCCCTACATTCTATTTTACTTGCCACAGGAGATAAAAAGGCCAGTCCAGTTTAAGGGATGAAGAAATAGTTACCATCTTTTGACAGAAATAGCTAAAAAATGGCATTGCAAATTGCAAAGAGGCATGATTTAGGGAAGGGAATGATTTATGGCCATTTTTTACAATCTATTACAGTCTGCCCACCTGCCATGGTTCTTTACATTCCTCTCACATGTGAAATGTACTTCTCTGTACTCAATGACTCCTAAAAGACTCATCTAATTATGAAGTCAGGTACAGAGTCCAGAATTGTATGACCTATATTATGTCCAGATAAAGCTCTGTATGTTTTGGAGATCTATCAACTAAACAGACAAGTTATCTGCCCCTTCCACACCCTATCCTACATGCAGTGGGGAGACTGTCATTGTCAAAGGGCCACATGAGAGGCATACACAGTCAGTGCTCTGTTGCAATACTGAAATTCTACTAGACAAACATTGCTGCCCTGATCATGGAGAAGAAATGCTCCTTGATTAGTGCCCAGTTCTGCTCTGTGGAAATGGTTCCTCAGTCCCATTGTTTTCCACTACTCCCTGCAGCTGACTCGCTATGCCTTTGTTCTCCATGGCTCTTGACTTCACCATCTAGAGTCTTGATTTCAGTTTATGTAATGTCTTTCCTTTTCCATAAGAGATGGCCTCTTTTCGCAGCTAAGCAGCTTTCTACCTATAGAAATTTGGGAGCTTAATTTGAAAAATCTCAACTAATTTTGGTATAAACTGCAACATATTCTGTAGTACAACGTATCTTTGGAAAACTTTGCAGTTTCCTAGGACTCTAAGTGCATTCAACAAAAGCCAGACTCAAAGCTAATTTTAAAATATGCCTGTTTTTCTAGACTTGCTCAGAGCTGGATTTGTCAAAGGCTATGTGACAATATTTTTATGATTCTTACAACATTTTCATCAAGCTGAGAGTGTCTACTAGGTACTGTTCTAAATCACTCTGCAGTCTTAAAAATAAATCACATGCATTGTTTGACCTATGTCATAGACCCTTGATTCACCCTTTTAATTTTTTTTTTTTTAAATTGGATGTTAGTTGGAGAACCAGACATTAGACTATGGGGATGCATCAAATCGACGCCACACTTTGGATCTTTCTAGGTGATCAGTTGGCCTTTGGAAGATGATTCGTCAGCATTATCCTGTGAAGTAGGGTTTTTAAAAAATATCTCTACTTCTGTATATCCATAAGCTAGAGTTGTGGGAATGGGACTTGATTGTCTAAAGGAAAAAGGTCGAAGATATAGGGAAAGAAGTACTTCAATGTAACAAGCAAAAAATAAAGTAGGGACTGGCAGGAACAAAATGTTCTGATTTGTCTAATAAATAATTCTGTGCAACTTGAAATTGACTGAAGGTGAGGAATCGGGTATAAATAGGAATAGGATATAAATAAGTAAGAAAAAAAATGTACAGGATAAAGAAGAAAAGGCATTGGTAATTTTATACAAATGGGATTAGCATTTATTTACTTTTTTTTTAACTTTTCCATTTAGCTCCTATCTTTGAAACATTTCCCATTTTCTTTATTACATAAATCATGTTGTGAAGGGGCAGGAACAAATTTAGTAAGAAAATTATGTTAGGGTGAAATTTGGATTGCCATTCTGCAAAACAGAAGCGAGCCTTACTTTTAAATGTAAAGTACATTTTCTTAAAGGGGTGGAAACGTTGACAATACAAGGCATAAAGAGGCCGGGATAATTCAGTGGAGAGTCCACTATGATGATAAATGCATAGCCAAATATTTAAGGAAAGACAGAAATCTTACTGTATTAAGAGAGTTAGGTGAAAAAGAATAACTTGTTATTTGTCAAAAGTGATAAGAGAAATAAGACAACTAACCACAAAACAAATAACTTCAGAGAATAAAGATAAATCAAATACTGATTAATTCAAGAAGAGCTTAAGACTTAGAAGCGAGAATTACAACTCCAATAATGTAAGAAGAAGCAAAAACCTTGATTTATAGACCAAGTACCCAGTACCGAGTTTTTATGGAATTCCCAGAGGAAGTCTTATGTTATACGACACAACAAAAACTCTATTATTCAAAAAAGTTCAGAACCATTACAGAATACATTCTCTGAATACCAAATTATAAATTAAGAGGAAAAAAAGGTTCAAAATTTCATCATGTGGATGACTGGATATAGTTCAACAAACATTTTGTAAGTATTTATCATATGCTAGAGACGTGATAAGTGCTGGAGATTCAAAGAAAATTGACAAATAAATATTTAAAGATGAAGTAAAGGCTAATTTGTTATACATAAAAACAATGAACTAATATGAAGTACTTTGAAGGATTCAGAGTAATACTGTAATAGGAAATTGAGTGCAATTAGGATGGAGAATTACATACTAGGTAGCTAAAAAACAAATACCAACATGTCTTTGCTTTTAACAACTTAACATCCACAGGTTATCTTCCCATGTAACTACTTCTAAACATGTCTCCTGTATACAGTATAGCCATTGTGCTTGCCGCTTACAAGGGTGGTTCTCCACTCTGCAAAGGGAGGAAATCCCAAGTGTACCACCTGTGAGCAGTAGCCATCCTGCCTCTATTTCTACCACAACCCTGACAGTATTTTTAAATTTGTGGACTAAAATGAATTTTCTTCACCCTTACTTTATCTTTAAATACATACTTAGAAATAGGTAGCTATTATCTATTAGATTCAAGTAAAATGAATAAGGAAATAAAAGGACTAGTTAAAACAACGAGATGTTTGCAAATTCCAGCAAGGAAATAAATACAAGGATAGGCTACAGTGCTTGCTTCTAAAAATGTTTATGACAGTGGTGTTCTGTAAGTGGCCTTCTTTGGGAATTTATGATTACCCTCCTGGAATATTTATTTGGTATTTGGTTAGCATTTGTCCAGCACCCCAGTTTCTTGAGGGTTCTTTGCTCATAATGGTGAGTCAAATCTTTATTAGTCAGAGATCTGAACCTTTATTTACCTTCAATACTGAACATAGACTTTCAAGGTAAAGTTACAAAGAGTGCTCCCCTATTCCTTTATTCTCCCACTTTCTCTCTGAAACTCTGTTTCATCTTCATAGCAGTGATAATTACTGCAAGCCAACACGAAAACTCCCTTTCTTTTTTTTTTTTTTAAAGATTTTATTTATTTGAGAGAGAGCAAGAGAGCACAAGCTGCGGCAGGGAGGGTGGAGCGGCAGAGGGAGAGGGAGAAGCAGGCTCCCTGCCGAGCAGGGAGTCCAACCTGGGGCTGGATCCCAGGACTCTGAGATCATGATCTGAGCCTAAGGCAGATGCTTAACCAACTGAGCCACCCAGGCGCCCCTAGAAACTCCCTTTCTAATTGTTTCACCCAGTGTCATGAAGTCATAAAGCACAAAAAATGTTAGATGAGAATCTCAACTTTAATTCAGTGCAGCTACTTTGTTCTCTGGTAGAATTCTTAAAAAAAAAAAATAAAAAAAAATACTAACTCTTATAAATGAGTACAGCCTAAAGTAAAAGATGACAAGGAAGAATTTTGTGAATAAATAATTACGTGATTAATGATAGCTGCTCCTCATGCTTTCATCCCTGAAGTCCAGAGCCTTTGTGATTTGACTATGGAAGGAAAAGCTGCTAGATAACACATACAGCATCCTGAATCAATGCCCCATCCTTGAAAACTCTTGTGTCCACACCTAGCACCATAATGGAATGTTCAATATCTGCGTCTGGATGATTGGGTAAGTGGTAGGAAGAAAGCGTACTATGTGGATCCCTGATTTATTCTTTCTTTGAAAAGTGATTCCCTTGGTTGGAAGAAATGTTTTATGAAATACAATGATGATATATATATTTAGTAATTTTGCAATCCTCTTGAGGCACGATAGCATAGCTCAAGGTTAGTATCTACTTTGCTAACATTGGGTTGTCAGCAGAAGCATTAGACATTTCATCTGGGTGTTGGCAAAGGCTAGTGTTGCAGAGCCCATGCAAAGCTGGCCTAACTTGCCAACTGGCCATTGTATTTATGATTGAGCAGAGACGTTAACGAGTAAAGAAGAACGTCTGATACATATAGTAAAGACTATCTTGTTTTCTTGATTAGAGGAAACATCCTCTGAAATGAGGCTCTTCTAAGACCACTCAAAGGGGTACAAATTTTCTTATTCTCTGGGTTCATTTCTAGTGCTCTGTACTTATCCTTTATGCATTCTGTCCCCAAATCTTTTAGTCACATGGTTCCCAAGTCCCTATTCTGGTCCCCATTAAATGACCAGTAATTTAGCCATTGTCCATTAGTAAGTATAGGTGCTTACCGCGGGCTATCTTGCTTTCCCTTAAAATGACACATACTGCCTAGTTATTCCCACAGGCAGGATTTCTCTTCTTAAAATTTCTTCAGGGCATTTGTGTTTAGAAAATAATGCTAAAAAGATCCACTCTAGGTTGGTGCTTGCATTGTGCAATATTGTCTGTAAACCAGAGTTAAACTATTTTCCTTATCAGTTAACACTGCTTAGGGAATTCTCAGTGAGGGGATAAAGAGGGCCAGTTGTAGGATAGCTCTTATCATGCTAAAAATATGGACAACTTCCTTGTGCCATTTAGGGCCTGCTCAAATTTTTCAGGGACAAGCACAAGGAAGGCCTCTGGGCATCTTCAGTGATATGGCAGATGGATCTGCTAATGCCCAATTTACAGTAAGGACTTGGATAGCCTAGTCAATTGGTACCCCATGGTCAGACATTTAGAATTCACTACCTCCCAATGTAAAGATATTTGTTGATTTTCGGAGGGTGATGATTTACTTATTGAAGAGAGCAGAGCTTTTCTACAAAATGTTAGATGACTTCAAACCAGGTGTCTTTTCAGGGATTACCATAGATATAAATCATTTCAGTCTGATACTTTAAATATCACTGGGCTAAAATATCATTGGGACAAGAGTCTGAGACACATGCAATGTGGCCATGTAACCCTTTTCATGCATGAGTCCTGACATAACCTAGAAATTTTCAAAGATTATTTTTAAAAATATTTTTTTTTTGCAAAAGACATATCTGTAAAGGAGTGTTATCCAAAATACGCCAAAAACTCTTAAAACTCAATAATAAGAAAAATAACAACCCAACTTAAAAATGGGCAAAGACTTTAAAACAGACACCTCACCAAAGAAGATATACAGGTGGCAAATAACCATAATAAGAGATACTCCTTTTAGTTTTGATGATTGTTTTCCTTTGCTGTCCAGAAGCTTGTTATTTTGATGAAGTCCCAATAGTTTATTTTTGCTTTTGTTTCTCTTGCCTCAGGGAACATATCTAGAAGGAAGTTGCTACAGCCAATTTCAAAGACGTTATTGCCAACGTTCTCCTCTAGGATTTTTATGGTTTCAGGTCTCATATTTAGGTCTTTAATCCATTTTGAATTTATTTTTGTGTATGGTGTAAGAAAATAGTTCAGTTTCATTCTTTTGCATGTAGCTTTTTTTTCCAACACCATTTGTTGAAGAGAGTGTCTTTTTTCCATTGCATATTCTTGCCTCCTTTGTTGAAGATTAAATTGACCATATAATTGTGGGTTCATTTCTTGGTTTTCTATTCTGTTCCATTGATCTATGTGTCTGTTTTTGTGACAGTACCATACTGTGTTGATCACTTCAGCTTGTAATATAACTTTAAATCTGGAATTGTGATGCCTCCAGCTCTGTTTTTCTTTTTCAAAATTCCTTTGGTTATTCATGGTCTTTCGTGGTTCCATACATATTTTAGGATTGTTTGTTCTAGCTACTAAGTGGAATTTAAATAAAAACTTAAAAAAAAAGATACTCCTGACTATATGGCGTCAGCAAATTAAAACAATGAGATACCACTACACACCCATCTAAATGGCCAAAATCCAGAACATTGATAACACCAAATGCTGATGAGGATATGGAACAACCGGAACTCTAATTCCTTGCTGGTGGGAATGCAAAATGGTACAGCAATATTGGAAGACAGTATGTAGGTTTCTTACAAAACTACACATGCTCTTACCAAATGATCCAGCAATCACAATCCTTGTGAAGACTTATGCCTATAGAAAAACCTGCATATGAATGTTTATAGCAGCTTTATTCATAAATTGCCAAAACTTGGAAGTAATAAAGATGTCTTTCAGTAGGTGAATGGATAAAAACATGTGGTACATCCAGACAATGGAATATTATTGTGCACTACAAAGAAATGGGCTATTAAGCCATGAAAAGACATGAAGAAAACTTAAATGCATATTACTAGGTGAGGCAGGCTACATATGTGTGATTCCAACTATATGACATTCTTGCAAAGGCAAACTATGGAGACAGCCAAAGGATTTTGTGGTTGCCAGGCGTTGGATGGAGGGGGAGGATTGAATAGGTTAAGTACAAAGGATTTTTTTTTTAATTTTTTAAAAAAGATTTTATTTATTTATTTGACGAGAGAGACACAGCGAGAGAGGGAACACAAGCAGGGGGAGTGGGAGAGGGAGAAGCAGGCCTCCCGCAAAGCAGGGAGCCCAATGCGGGGCTCGATCCCAGGACCCCGGGATCATGACCTGAGCCGAAAGCAGATGCTTAACGACTGAGCCACCCAGGTGCCCAAGTACAGAGGATTTTTAAGACAGCAAATATACGATGTGTGATACTTTAATGATGGATACATGTCGTTATATATTTCTCCAAACCCATAGAATGTACAACACCAGGAGTAAACTCTAATGTAAACTATAGACTTTGGGTGATTATGATGTGTCAATGTTGGTACTAAATGTACTGCTCTGATGTGAGGGGGAAGGCTGATAACAAGAGAACTTATGTATATATGGGGCCCGGGGATATATGGGAAATCTCTGTAACTTCCTTTTAATTTTACTGTGAACTAAAACTTCTTTGAAAAAATAAAGTCTTAAGCAATAAAACATAAAAGTTATGTTTTTGAGTTATAATAAAGTGCACAGATGTATACACCTGTGTAGCCATCACTCAGAGCAAGATCTAAAACATTTTTATCTCTTCAGAAGATTTCCTGATACCCTTTCACAGTTTATTCTCTCCCACTCCCACACCCAGAAATAATCACTTGTCTTGACATAATTTAAACATAGTTTTACCTATTTTTGAACCTTATCTGAATGGAATCATATAATATGTAGTCTTTTGTCTGACTTATTTTGCTCATCACAATACCAATGAGATTCATCCATATTGTTGCATGTAGCAAACATTTGGTCATTTTTATTGCTAAGTAGTATTTCCTTACATGAATATGCATTTTTATATTTATCCATTCGACTGTTGACAGGCATTTGAGCAAGGTGCAGTTTTTGGCTTCTGTAATTAATACTTCCATGAACATTCTTGCATAGGTGTTTTGCTAGACACTGTTCTCACTTACCTTGAGTATACACTTAAAGTGGAACTGGTGAGTCATATATTTAGTTTTATATTTGGAATGTACTGAGTGTTTTCCAAACAGGTTTTACCAATTTACACTCTCACCAGCAATACACCAGCAATAAGTAGTTTCTACATATTTTCCTCCAGTTTCTACATATTTTCTCCATACACATTAGAGAGTGTGTGGTAGTACCTAAATGCAGTTTTATTTTGAACTTAGCAAAGGCTTGATATCGTTTTGATACTTACCTGCTATTTCAATACATTCCTTTGTGAAATGTCTGCCCAAGTCTTTTGTCCATTTTTTGTTGTTTTCTTTCTTTTTATTCTTGATTGAGAGGTGGTTATTTTTTTATTCTGAATATGAACCTTTTGTTGTGTATATATTATATACATGTCTTTCACCTGTTTAATGATGTAAAGCTTTGAAAATGACAGCAAATGTTCTGATCATAGGTTTCTTTTGGATTTACAGAACAAAATAACTATATATATCACTTCCTTGAAAATTACTATATAGCACATTTTAAAGTGGTTACTGCTAGCCATGGGGGACATGAAATAGCCGAGTCATCCCTGCCACGAGGATGAGCTGCAGGTCTCATTGTATTTTTATGTCCCAGTTCTTTGCCTCCTATTTTTGGACTTGCAGCCCAAGATTAGGCTTGAGATCCAAGGACATTTTCTTGAAATTTATTTGAATAATTGAAACTTCATGTAACTTTTAGTTCTATAGTTCAATTTTCTCCCTCACTTAAGGGTTAAACATGTTAAACTTTTATGTGGATTCAATATTCCTAAGATATTCTCTGCTAAAAGCTTAATATAACTAAATAGATCAAGAATTATAAATTTTTAAAATATCATATTACCTACTAATTTTCAGTTGTAAAGGATAAAAACACATTTCAGTATAATAAAAAATCATAACTCACTGTGATTTGGGGAAGGGGATTCCTTTTTTGTTCGTATGTACAATGGCTCCTTCGGTTAGTCTTACTAGTGGAAGAGGCATGAAAGGGGCCAGGAGCAGTAAAGAGCAATAACAGCAGATTGAGTTATTTTGAATAATATTTCAGAGTTTCATAAAAATTTCTGATGGGGGGACGCCTGGCTGGCTCAGTCAGTCAAGCGTCTACTTTCAGCTCAGGTCACGGTCCCTGGGTCCTAAGATCGAGTTCCACATTGGGCTCCTTGCTCAGCAGGGAGCCTGTTTTGGCTTCTCCCTCTGCCTGCCGCTCCCCCTGCTTGTTCTCTCTCTCTCTCTGACAAATAAGTAAATAAAATCTTTAAAAAAATTCTGATAGGAAACATCAATTGGCCCTCAATATTTCCTAGCAATTCTATGATAATTCTGCAATTGACTCTCAAGTGATATGTAAAACTTTTATCCATTCTCCTTAATCCATCAACTTCCCACCACTTTAAAGAACCCCCCACAGGGCCAATTTCAATACCTATCAGCTTAGGGAGAGTAAAGTCAATGTATAAAGTGCCCAGAGGGCGACTGGGTGGCTCAGTTGGTTAAGCGACTGCCTTTGGCTCAGGTCATGATCCTGGAGTCCCAGGATTGAGTCCCGCATGGGGCTCCCTGCTCGGCAGGGAGTCTGCCTCTCTCTCTGACCCTCCCCCTTCTCATGCTCTCTATCTCATTCTCTCTCTCTCAAATAAATAAATAAAATCTTTAAAAAAAAAAAATGCCCAGAGTGGCCTTTTCTGCTCTTGACTCTTCTCTCTTCTCTACCCTGACCCTAGAGAGATCTGAAGGGAAGTGGGCAGGGATTTGGAAAGGGTGAAGATACACAAGACAGAGAGCCCCAACGGAAGTCAACTTTGAATTATTATTCCTTGTAGTCATAAGACAGAGAGAAGATCTCATAGTAAATCAAGTTTGAAACTTGATTACTACATTACTACAAAGAACTGGGCATTCTCGTAAACTAACTGAGACTTTTTGTGCCTTTATTTTGTGAACTGAGAGAACCCCAAGTGTGTTAGTCAACCTGGGCTGCTCTAACAGATTCCTGTGGACTGGGTGGCTAATAAACAACAGAAATTTCTTTCTTGCAGTTTCTGGAGGCTGGGAAGAGGTTAGGGTGCCAGCATGGTTGGGTTCTGGTGATAGCTTTTGTCAAGTTTGCAGACTTCCAACTTCTTGTTGAATCCTCACAGGGCAGAAAGAGTGAGCTGGCTCTCTGGCCTCTCCTTATAAAGGCATTGATCCCAGTCATGAGGGTGCAGCACTCTCCAAATACTGCAACAATAGGGATTATATTTCAACATATGAATTTGTGTGTGCATGTGGGTGGGGGGGGAGACACAAACATTCAGTCCATGATGATAATCTTAATATAGGAATCAAAGAGAAAATTGATGGGATAATCTCTTTAAGTTTTTACCTAAATGAAGATGTAACTGTTCCCCTACTGAATAAATTTTAATGAGTCAGCAGGAGATAAAAGTTGCATTTTGATTTTGTCATGAGATGAGCTTGTTCAACCAAGTAATTAAAAGTGATACACTATTCTTCCCCTTCTTTTTTGTTTCTCTTCCCTCCCTTACTAAATATTATGCAGTCCTCAAGCTATTAGGCAGGAGAAACTGCACTGGGGGATGAGGGGCCATGGTGGTTTTTAAAAAGCATAATTTAAGCAAGGTGTAAGAGTCAGAGCTGGTGTCAGAGCCTGAGAAGAATAAGAAAGATAGCCACACAAAAAAGGTAGCCTTGCCTGGAGTATTGAGCCCAAGCGGATGAAGAGGGATTCATGAGGTGGGGAGGTGGGGAAAGGGGGAGGCAGTCAGCCTGGGTATAGGGGGGCTGAGCCCAAGCAGAGTGAAGAGAGCATCCATCCAAAGCTTTGTCTACCCAGGGGCTTCACTATCAGGTGATTGGATGGGTACCTTACAGTTGAGACTGTGAAGTCAATTGCTAGAAGTCTGATGGTGGGCTCCCAGTCTCTGCATAAGAGACTTCTGGGAGCTGTTATTGAAAGAGGATTTGGGGAACTGAGGGGTGGAAAATAGAGCAGAGTCTCTCCATTCATTTTGTTGATGTCCCTGTATTCAGCTCCAAGCATTTATCCTCATCCTCCCCTGGGTTTTGTTGCTGCCAAATCAAGGCCAACCTCTTGCTGTAATTCACAGGTCTGAGGAAAAAACAATAAACACTGAGAAGGGATATGTTTGATGGTTTGGCTATTGGTATTGCTTTGGATTAGGATCACCCTGTCTTTAAATCCTAGATGCGCACATGCAAACACACACACACACACACACACACACACAGTGGCAATGGATGGGAAAGCAGAACCTGCAGAAGCCAAGTTTGCAAGTTTGCACTTTGACCCAAAACAGTCCTAAAGCACACTTAGGCGTAAGTCTCAGAACATGAAAACGCGCAAGAGAATATGAACTTAAAATTCAGGTTTTAAATTCATTCAAATAGAAATATCTGGCATTTTTTGAGGACCAGATATTTTATACATTTAAACATAAAACTTTTAATCTGCATCTGGCATACTCATCAGTATAGAGTATCAATTTAATGGTTTAATTGTATTAAACCAAAAATAAACAAACAAGACTTATCCCCGATATGTTAGACATTGTACTAATTTGGTCATTGTACCCTGTCTTAAAATACAACCCAGGATCTCTCCTGTCATCCCATTCCTCTGAGCTAAACTAAGATTGCTGCTTTTGATTCAAGAGCTCTAAAATTTATTAAGAAATAATAAAAAGCTCTTCAAAATTATAAAGAAATAATTAACATCCTATACTTATTTGTGACAGGAGTAATTGGCTAAATAATGCAGGGCTCATACGAACGTTGTATTTCATACACGATGGAAATTGTCAGGCATTGAGCTTCTGAAATAAAACAACAAAACTTAACAAGAATATTCTAGAGGGATGAAAAGCAGAAAGTAACTCACTTTTCAGAAATAAATAACTCAGTTTTATCTATTTCTCCCCTCCCCACTCCTAAAAGCCCCTCAACTTCCACCACCATTGAATGATGGTAAGAGGGAAGATGAACTGCTAACAGGTGAATTCCTGAGGTAAACTGTATAGTTTAAAATCATTGCTGAAGTTGCACCTTACCAGGCTTCATATTTGCATTTTTGTTAAATATATATTGTTCTTCCTTCTTTTAAAAAGCATAATTTAAGGTGCATAATTTGTATATATTCCCATTTTCTTCTAGATTACACATATAAAGTCTTTTCCCCGGAAATAGATGCACTCAATCATGAGAGAATCTTAATCTTCAAAATTCCTGAAGCATATTTTTTTGAGATTTCATGTCTTTAAATACATTTAATTTATTTCCATATTTATGATGAGGAGACAGGGTAGATATATGCACAAGTCCATGATGGGAACAAATCATATAGTTTCTGAATTCTGCCTTTAATTTGGCAAAAGCCTATAAATATGGAAAAGGCTTTTTATATGTAAGTGCTAAACAACTAAACAGAAGTTCTTTTATTTCCACACTGCAAAGATTTAGGAAGAAATAACAGTTTAGTAAAATGGTACTTAAGACTGATGGTCTTTAACCAACGTTTTAAGGTAGATTAAACCAATGTTTTAGATAGACTTGATCTGTCCAATACATATGATACTTATCTTTTTGAGAGTGACCCACTCTCTCAGAAGTAATTCGTTCATTGGAGATACACTTTAGGTTGCGGAGATAATTTTCCATTTGGATTTAAAATACTTCACAAAAAGTTGGTTTAGGCCACTGAAGTGATGTTTCCGTCTTGTGACTAAGTCTCATGATGATTTTCAAGGCCTTTTCAAGAATGAGATTATAAGGATCTGGGGAGTACACCTGGGGAACAATGAGTCATATATATTTCACATTTTTTCACTACTTAGTAGATCTTTTTTCCCATGAATGGTATATTTTTAAACTATGAAGATTTTTATCATGAATGAAAACAAATCATGAAATACGCTACATCCATATACTTTTTGGAAATTTTCATTACTTTAGTGTATTATACAAAGGGAAAAGATTAGAAGTACTCTTGAAAAGCACTTTATGAATACTTGACATGAGGGGGGAAGGAATTAATGCCCAGAAATAAACTCCTTAGCATGGACCACAAAATACTCCTTTGACTGCTTTTAGATTGCTTTTTTAAGCTATTTTGAGCAGATTTTTTATGAAACATTTTTGAGGACTAAATTAGAACAATTTGCTCATTAGAACAGTATTCCTTTTGATACATGGATTCCAATTCCTTGATTTGTAAGGTAATGCTATCACACTCTATAGGGTAAGGAGAGTTAGGGAGACAAAAATCTTTGTCTACTTGGCTATGTGTGCACATGCACAAGCCCAGGCTTGCACGAACACACCACACACGCACACACACACATAAACAATGGTAGTGTATTTGCATTGTAAAACAAATGAAATTATATAAAACCAAAAAAATCAAAACTTCACATTTTCCTTACTCAGAGATCACCACAGTTAACACTTTAGTGCATAACCAGAGCTACACTAGAACTGGTTCCTACTGTCTCCTAGATCTAATTGTGGCACATCTTTTCCTAGTTGTGTATTCAGTGACATTGTATTGGTATTCGGTTGATTGCCATTTGGCTGATTGCCATAGTGGGAGTATTGACACCATGATAATCAGCAAGTGCTATATATTAAACCTTCCTCGTCCAACCAGGTTTACCAGCATACTACTATAAATACCCTTCTAGAGCTTTCTCTGTAAATACTTGTGCATATATATTTATTTTTACCAAAATCAGATCATAAGTATATGTTCTATCTTGCAACCTGCTGGTTCTGGTTAATAATTTCCACTATGCCATTTAAATAAAATATCATATCATCAACCAAATTAAAAAATTTAAATCAATATGTATATTGATGTATATATAAATATATAAAAGATCTTTTTACAGCTGATTTGACCTAAAAACCATATGCAATGTGATAATTTTTTACTAATCTTCCAAAGGATTTTGTTTCTGATTTTAAAATGTCAATACTAGAACAACTTCTATCAGAGCACAACCAGATTTGACTTCATTGTTCTCTTCCAGAAATTTTGGATTCTGATACAGGTTTAAATTATGTTCTTTTTGAATCAGAGACAGTTTAAGGTCGTGGTTAATGTCTGAGGACCCTGAAGCTAGACCTCAGCTCTGCTACTCCCTAGGTCTGTGAATATCAGGCAACTTATATAACCCTGATGTTCCTCATACAGTTACTTTATATGTAAAATGGGAATGATAAATACCATCACTAATTGTAAAAGACACATTTTTTACTTTCCAGTGTCTTTGTTGTATCTTAAAATCAATGTAATAATTTATTGGTCAGCTTTGTTTTCTTTCTTAGTGGCAACTAGAAATGGTACATCTTACTTCTTGCAATCAATGGTGCAGTGGTGTGTTAGATCAAATAAGTTAAAATAAAGTTATGTACTTTATAGAACATTGTTATGTTTATGTATATAATATATAAATTTAAATATATGAGCCTAGGATACAGTAAATAATTGACTAGCTTTGACTATTTTTATTATTGATAATACTGATGTGGAGGAAAATGAGAGTTCTTTTTCACAGAAATTTTCTCAATAAATTGATCATTAAAATCTTATGGTCTGTTAAAACTCAATTAAAATTTTAACACAGCTATTAAATCTAAATTAAAAGAATTTTGGAGAAATATCTACTATTCTCTTTTGATTCATTGAATGAATCGTTTTAAAGAAATAAAGAATTTCTCTGCAGATTTTTAAAAGTTAGAGAAAATGGTCAGCAGAGACAAAGCCCTTACCAAGAGAACACTGCAGGCATTCTTACAGTATCTCTAAAGAATTCAGGCTCTAATTAGAACCACTAATGAAGATTTAAAATTGTAAACTAGGCACTGTTAATGAAGGTGCTTACTAAATATAGCTATAGTCTGTTTAAAATAAGCATTTTAAAATGAAATATGATTTTTAAATTTTAATACTGACTCAATAATAAAATATCCATTTTGCCATAAATTTAAGGGTGCTTTATTAACCTTGACACCATGATTAATAATACAATTATTTAATCTTCTCATTTTTAAATTGTAAAGTGTTTTGAGAGTAGCAAGTTTGACGAACCTTTACCAAAATATTAACTGATTTCAAGAAACTCATGACAGTGTAAACAGGAAGTTAAGTTAGATCATTTTTAAGATCTTTTTTTAATTTAATTTATTTATTTCAAGAGAGAGAGAGAGCAAATACAAGCAGATGGAGAAGCAGGCTCCCCGCTGAGCAGGGAGCCCCACCTGGGGCTCTATTCCAGGACCCTGAGATCATGACCTGAGCTGAAGGCAGGCACTTAACCGACTGAGCCACCCAGGCGCCCCCATTTTCAAGATCTTAAAATAAATGTGAATTTACTTTAGAAGCCAGAAAATGTTGATCCTGATATGTTATATACATTTAGAGCATTATATATTTATCTTTAAAATTATAGATAACCCTATCAAGCAGTTGACTTAAGTAAAAAAAAAACAACAAAGTACAGTCAAGTTATACCTTGGGATCATGATCATGTTAGGTAAAACAGAAAAAGGATTAGATCCACCTAGAGTATAGTTGACTTGTTTAAAGTTTTTCTCATCCTCTGGATATGTGTCCCCTTGCTGGAATTATTATCCTTGTGAAATATAATTTTCCCAAATGATCTTAACAGTAAAAGAATTTCTTTTTTTTTAAAGACTTTATTTTTAAGTAATCTCTATACGCAATGTGGGGCTCGAATTCACAACCCCAAGATCAAGAGTCCCACACTCAAGGGAGTGAGTCAGCCAGGTGTCCCAACAGTAAAAGAATTTCAATAACAATGGTAAATAATTAGATCTAAAGATCCAAGGTACACAAGTGAATCTATTGACTAACCATCTTCACACAACAATGAGTTTTACGGAGCAGATTCAAAGTAAGAAAAAAAAGCTGTCAAATGAATAGCAATAAAATCTATGACCTTTCAGAAATTCCTGGATTCATGAAGTCTCCTGAGCAGCTCTGGGGTGTCAAAGACAATGCACTTTAATGCACTCATCAGGAAAAGGTCACCAAAAATGGAAAAGCACATTCAATTGCACATGTCCTCATGTTAACTTATCAATTCCATGACTTTTTTTTTAGACAAATTAAAAAGAAAAAGAAACATACCAAAGGTCAAATATATGAAAGAAAAATAAAAATATAGACAATTACATTCTTACATAAGTATCTGAATGGATGCAACAAAAAAAGCGATCATAAAGAAAATTTGCTTTCTTTTGATTAGCCAGGAATGCTACTCGAACAAAGGCTCATCACACTATAGTTTGTGTTTATATTTCCGTCACTATGTTATTTCTCTCTCATTGATCTTTTATTAATTTGGAACGGCATCTCAAGAACACTTTAAAAGCATATAGTTGGAAAGCATTGCTGGTGCAGTGCTTTTATTTTTACACACGAAGTAATAAAGATATAGGAGATGAAATTACTTTCATAGGATCACAATAATTCTCAGCTGTAAAGGCAGAACAGGTACATGACTTTCCTGAATTCAAGTTCACTGACATTTTTGGTATGTGATATTTTGCTACCTATGGATACAAATTATACTTCTTAGCTTGAGGATATTTCCATTCAGCTAAGAAACTTCAAAAAATCTTAGAAGAGTGATATTGAGAAATATTTTGTAAACCAACTCCAGAAAGAATTGTTTCAGTAAATTTGATGCTGGTCTTTTTATCATATAATTTAACCATGTTGAGTGCCAGACTTCTCACCCAAACTAAAAGATTATTTTGAAGGCCCATTGAAGTATAAAATTTTAGGATTCATATCATTTTCTCGAGTCTACTGAAAGAGGTCAGGGATTCTTGTGAACATAACCTTATTGTTCAGGTTCGTCTCTATGCCCTTTGGCAAACCAACTGTAATCCTTCCTGACAGTACTCTCAAAGAATAAATACTCCCTATGATGGTCTGTGAAGCAATACTATTATTATATAATTTGTTCACTCAATAAATTGTAGTTTCAAAAGAAAAAAAACCTTCAGATTTAGATGATTAAATTAAAATATGTTACATTAAATAATCCATAGCTAGAAATATAAGCAAATTATCATCTTTGGTTCAATATTCAATAAAGAATATTGCCATGAAGTTCCAAAATTCCACAGTTTCATTGACTAAATGTATATATTTAATTCTGCTTCAAGACATTTAGCCATCCTGGGGTGCCTGGGTGGGTCAGTCGTTAAGCATCTGCCTTTGGCTCAGGTCATCCTGGGGTCCTGGGATTGAGCCCCACATCAGGCTCCCTGATCAGCGGGGAGCCTGCTTCTCCCTCTGCCTCTGCCCCTCCCCCTGCTTGTGCACACACTCTCTCTCTCTCTGTATCAAAATAAATAAATAAAATCTTAAAAAAAAGATATTTAACCATCCTGAAACTTAATTTCTTTTTTCTTATAAAATCAAGAGAATAATCATGTAGTTAACATATTTTATGAGGCACCAATCTTTCTCTGGAAATCTGAGTTGGAACTGCAGGGTTTACAGAAATGGCAGCTTGTCTCTGGACCTGATAATGTAAATTCCAGCTCTGTGGGATAAGCTTAGTCTACCAGTTTGTCAGGATTACAAGGAGCTGGGATGGATAGTGTTGGGGAAATATAATTAAAAGCAAAATCTCTGGTCAAACCAGAACACGGCTCCAAAAAGCAGCACAGGAAGAAAACAATTTTATTATTGAATAAGCATTAACCAGAATGTTATGCTCATTGCAGGCAATACACTAAAGAGATGGCAAAGACAAAAAGAAATCTGTTTAATATAGTCAAACAGATACAACTCACTGCATATATTTTTCAAAATAAACAATTAGTCCTCAAATAAGAGGTTTTAACAACATTATTTGTCACATAATTTATCCTAAATTCACCTGGTAATTGGAGGAGCCACCTGTGTTTGCTAATTGCTTTTATCCAAAGGAAAATAAATTTCTTACATGTGTGAAAGGAGGTGGGTTTGGAGCCAGGTGCCAGCTGCAGTTAGACTCCTCCCTTCCCATAGAAACTGGGAGATAGGGGTACCATCTTCCTTGATGATTACATTTTAAAGACGTTTTTTTCCAAATTCTTGAGAAAAATATTCCTGGGTTTTAAAGCTGATGAGAGGCTTATTTAGCTTTATTTTATTAAACTGCAGTGTAGGAACAAGCACTCTTCGTCCCTTATCTTGCTTTCTTTTTCTTTTTTTTTAAAGATTATATATTTATTTGAGGGAGAGGGTGGGACAAAGTGAGAGGGAGAAGCAGGCTCCTCGCTGAGCAGGGAGCCGGATGTGGGATTCGATCCCAGGACTCTGGGATCATGACCTGAGCCAAAGGCAGATGCTTAACCGAGCCACCCAGGTGCCCTGCTTATTTAGCTTTAAAAATATATACAGATGGGGCACCTGGGTGGCTCAGTTGGTTAAGCGTCTGCCTTTGGCTCAGGTCATGATCTCAGGGTCCTAGGATCGAGCCCCACGTTGAGCTCCCTGCTTGGTGGGAAGTCTGCTTCTCGCTCTCTCTCTCTGCCACTCTCCCTGCTTGTGCGTGCTCTCTCGAATAAATAAATAAAATCTTTAAAAAAAAGATATACAGATACCTCAAAGGGGCAGAGAAAGAATACATGATTACAAGTTTTCTAAAGTAAGTGCTCTAAGAAATAGGAGGGAGGGAGAGTCTCTCCCTCCCTTTTTTTTAATTAGGAAAAATTAACATTTATTTTTCTTATTTTTAATTTGTATTTGTCCTTAAAGAGGGAGAGGTTATTGTAGATTCATGCTTTTTAATATAAAACTTTATATAATATTTTGTTGAGTGCACCTTTTTGAACCTAATCTGAAAGATACTTGACTTAAATTTATAAATACAGTAGATTTATAATAAATTCAGTTATCATGTTTTTATATTTCTAATTTTAAGGCTTCATTCATTGTCAACATTTAGGTTTATAAATTATGCTTTTTTTTCAGTGTCCATATGTCTGTGTATGAACAAAAGAATTATAATCTGTATCTCTTTCTCCATGACACAGCAGGGGTTCAACTCCTGGCCTCCTGGTACAGTTGTTTGGACATGATTGGTACAGAGAATCATCCCACTTTTAGAGTAATATGATTGATGGACATTTTATTAAAAAAAAAGAAAAAAAGAAATCAATCATTTACAACTACTAGTGAATAATATGGAACTCTAATACCATATAGTATTTCTATTAAAACCAACAAATTGCCATTAACTTAGGAGATCAATTTTCTCATGTGAGTTCTAAACATAATCCAAAGAGAATATCAAAGGGCCTTTATTTTTAAAGCACTATTTTTAAAAACACCTGGGTGGCTCAGTCAGTTAAGTGTCCGACTCGGGATTTTGGCTCAGTTCATGACCTCAGGGTATGAGATCAAGCCCCAAGTTGGGCCTGATGCTCCGTGCAGAATCTCCTTGTCCCTCTCCCTCTGCTCCTCTCCCACCCCTACCCCCACTCACACCTGCTCTCTTTCTCTCAAATAAATAAATAAATAAAATACTTAAAATTAAATAAATAAAAGCACTTTGAACAATAACATTAAAACTGGAATAAGAGAGAAACATTCTAATTAAAGTCAAAGAAACATACCCGTTTGTGTTAATTCTTATATTTCTTAAAATAAAATATGATGCAAGGAGACAAAACTACATAAATAATCATTCTAAATCCATCATCATATTTCTGGGAAAAAGAGGGATGATTAATCCTTTAAAAGCCACCATACTCTAGGTCATATTTGAAAAAGCACAAAAATAAAATAGCATCCTTGGGAAGGGAACATTTGGAGGGAGGAAACCAAGAAATTGAAGGGGAAAGGGAAGAGAGGAGGAAAGATAGCCATTTATTATTATTATTATTATTATTGTCATCATCATCATCATCATTGTATAATATTCATGTAGGGAAGTACACAGAGTTTAGGTATACAGTTTGATAAGCCTTGAGAAATCCAAATACTTGTGTCACTCAGAAAGCTATCAAGATATAGAATATTTCTAAAACTCAAAAAAGTAACCTCCTACCCCTTCAATTTATATCCTACACTCTTGGAAGCAACCACTGTTCACATTTCTACTACCATAGATTAGTTTTATCTATTCTAGAACTTTATATAAATGTTATCATACAGTATGTACTCTTTTGCATCAGGCTTATTTTATTTTTTTTGGAATTTCTTAAAATTTAAATTCAATTAATTAACATACAGTGTATTATTAGTTTCAGAGGTAAAGTTCAGTGATTCATCAGTCTTATATAATAATACCCATTACATATAATAATACTTATATAATAATACTCATTACATCACATGCTCTCCTTAATGTCCATCTGCATCTGACTTTTTAGATTCAGCATAATATCTATGATATTATATATTTTATTACTTACTAATATTCCATTAGTTTATTCTTCTTTATTCCATATGTTAAGTAGTATGTCATCATTTGAATATATGACAATGTGTTTATACATTTTCCAGTTGATGGACTGTTTCCAGTTTAAATCTACGAGGAATAGAAGTGCTATGATGATTTTTGTAAAAGTCTTTTTATGGAATATATTTTCACTTAATTTCTTAGCTTAATATCTGGTAATGAAATTGCTGCATTTTAGCTATAGGGTAGGCATACATTTGAATCTATGAGAAACTGTCAAGCTGTTTTCCCAAATGATGACAGTGTTTTACACTCCCACAAGAAACATCCTAGAGTTCACTTTGTTACATATTACTGTTAGCATTTAGTCATGTCCCTCTCTACATTTTAGGCATTCTGGTGCAAATGGACATATATCTTTTTTTCCTCTTTCTTTCTTTTCCTTTTTTTTTTTTTTGGTCTAATATATATATATATATATATATATATATATATATATATATATATGAAAGCCTTTTTTTTTTACCCCCAGTCTATGTTTTTTATTTTCATTTTCTTAGTGGTGTCTTCGGTAAGAAGAAGCTTTGAATTTTAAGGAAGTCAAATTTATCAATAGTTTCTCTTATTGGTATTTCTTTGTCTTGTAAAAAAAAAATGTCTACCTACCCAAGTTATTTTTCCCTAGAAGTTTTACAGTCTTAGCCCTTACATTTACGTCTGTGAGCTATATGAAATTAATTTTTTCCCATAGTGTAAGATAGGCAGGGGTAGGTCTTTTGACTCATGGGTTATTTACAAGTGTGTCACTTAATTCCAAGGGTCAGGGGATTTTTCAGGTATCTTATTTTTTATTCGTTTCAAACTTAATTCCATTTTTTTCTTGAAGGGCATTCACTGTATATTTTCCTTCCTTCAAAATGTATTCAAAATTGATTTACAGACCAGCATATGACCTATCTTGGTGAACAGTGTATGTGCACTGCAGAATGTGCATTCTATCATTTAGGTCTGTAAATTCCAACATCTCTGTTATCTTTGGGTCTTCTTCAACTTCAAATCAACTTATATATTCAAAATCAACTCCACTCACTCTTGTCAAAACTCCAAAGACTCTTGGGTTTTTGCAATCCCTCCAGTCTCTGCTTAGCTCTAGTCTTTCTGGTGTGTTCTCTACCCTAGACTCTTGCTCTCTTAGTTTAGTATTTGACCAAAGAGTCCAGGAGAACTATGTATGTGTGTGTGCTCACACACACATCTGGAACTCTTCTTTGTGAATATCCCTCCATTTTAAAACCTTGGGCTCCAAATTCCAGCCATCTCAGCAATCATGAACAATGATTTCTTTTCCTCCAACTAGTGAAACCACTGCTCTTTATTTAGGTTCCTCTTCTCTGGACTGAAGTTTGGAAAATTCCCCAGGTGGAAAATTGGGATAAATATATAACTGTCCTAATGTATTTCACTTCTGTGAATTACCAAAGTACTACATTATGTGTTGTCCAATGCTTAAAAAACATTGTTTTCATATATTTCATTTTTTTTTGGAATTTCTTAAAATTTAAATTTAATTAACATACAGTGTATTATTAGTTTCAGAGGTAACGTTCAGTGATTCATCAGTCTTATATAATAATATAAGACTGATGAATTATAATTATATAATAATACCCATTACATATAATAATACTTATATAATAATACTCATTACATCACATGCTCTCCATATCTTGTCCAATTTTATAAATTTGTATAGAATAAAGCTAAATTTGATACTCATTACCCCATTATGACCAAAATTAGAATTCCAAGTAATCATATTTCAAGTATTTATTACATGAAAGTGGTTTTTTCTAATGGTTTGGTAACGTAAATTCATTCCCTATCCCCTCAAAATATGAATTACATATTGCTTTCCCCATTTGACAGTTGAAGATCTTGAGTGTTTATGGGCTTAAGCCATCCAACATAATATAGGTAACAAGTATTGAGCTGAAGTTTTTTTTCTTAAATTTTTATTTAAATTTCAGTGAGTTAACATACAGTGTAATATTAGTTTCAGGTGTACAATATAGTGATTGTAGAGAAATTTTGTATTGAATGACAAATCAGATTAACTTCTGTAAGATTCTTAGATATATATTTTATAATATTTGAGATTCATATTGAGCTCTTTCTTAAGGTATTACTTATCTTACTAATATCCTGGGGAAATTGGAAATTTTCGAATATGAAGTTAAATTTAAAAGGCTTGTGTTCTGCTAAGGTGCTATCAATCAGGCATATTTTAGGCAAAGACCAAGGAATGTGTAGTCTTAATTACCACCTGTAAGATGTTTCAATGCTAGGCCTGATTATCTTGTAAACTTCTGAGTCCCCATAAAATTCAGAACACTTTTGCTTTCCTAATGTGGCTCTGTGATTACTTTGCAAAAACTTTTAATCCCATGTAGGAATCTAAAAAATAGTTTTGGTCTTGGAAGAAAGCAGAAAGTTCAGTATTAGCCATTTGGGCTATAAGCAAATGGGCAAAACAATTAAAGATTTCTAGTCATATACTATGACAAATGAGTAGATGAAGAGAGGAGCTTGTCTGTCAGCTTTCTCTATGCTGTAGGAAGAGAAACTAACAAGAGTTGGAAGAGTAGGCTATTGTTTATTATTTGTTTACACACACACATAGCAGCTAAGATATAAATTCCAGGAACTGCAGGAGTTCAGAAAATCATAATTTCTGTAAATTCTGTAAGGTTTTGCTTAACTTAGATCTTGGTAAATCAGATACATTTGCATCTCTCAAAATAACCATTAAACTAGTTTCATTAAGATCTAGAAATATTTTACAGCTCGAGTTGAAAAGAGATTAAACCTATGTTTCATTAATGAGCAGAATCTTACTTTGTTGGGTTTTTTTTTTTTTATGAAGTAACATAAATCAGTTCTTTCTCCCAGTGTTAAGTTTGAAGTTTCATCCTTAGTATTTCAATCAACTACCAGCCCTGAAATGAACCTACAGCTGCACCTAATGTCCCTTCTTCAAAAACTCTGGTTGTTAGATATGTCGACTTCATTAGGCATTGGGAGGGGAGCTGTGTGCTTTTATTTCTATCCATCCATTATTATAGGGCATGTAGGAACCTAAGAAAGTTCAGTAGCTGTGGGATCAGAGTTGTATTTCAAAAGACCCTCAAGGTAATAAGGTTTTGGTTAGAGTTTGGAGTATATCAAATTCATAGAAAGAATTTTAAAATTATACCTTCTTGTGCACAAATGTGTGTGAGACAGAGAGAGGGAAACAGAGAGGCAGAGGTTGAGAGAGAGAAACTGTTAGTTAAAACATGGTTTCCTAATTATATAAATGCAAACTTGCAAATATAAGAAGTCATGTCTTGTTTACTGTTATATTTTCAAAAATTTACAAAATAACAGAGACATAAGAGATAATAAATAACACTCAAATAGACCTATAGTAAACATATTATCCAAGAGCTGTGGAATATAATTAAAATTATATTTATTTTTCCATTTCTACAAGGAAATTATTTTTAAAAATTAATATTATTCTACTCCATCTGTTTCTATTTCTTTTAACTATGGGTAGGATTTGAATAATCCAGATCTAGTCTTGGGTTAGACACTGCTAATTTTTCCAGTTAGAGCAGGATATTGGCACCATGACTCACTGGTTATGTTTTGTTTCACTGCATTCTATCCCCAGATATCATTGCTTTGTCAGTAGCCCTGGTAATGATAGAGTGATGATGGCATCAAACTTCCTTCATCTCCAATTCTTTTCAACCACCTGTCAGTTGTCCATTTTTAAGTTTCTGAGTAGTGTTCCATTGTACAGATGTTCCACAATTTGTTTAACCATTCACTTGTTAATGGACATTTGCCCCACTTTCAGTCTGTCCATTGTGCATAAAATTGCTATGATCAGACACATATTAGTCTTTTGGGGTATACATGTATTTATTTATCTTCTGTACATAGCCAGGATTGAAATTACTCCCTTATATGCTATATATAAGTTCAACGCTATGAGGAAAGAAAAACTAGACTCCAATGGTTGTAATATTTACTTTTGCTTTTCCACCAGCAGCTTAAGAAAGTTCTAACTGCTGCACAACCTTGCCAACATTTGGTATAATCTGTCTTGATAGTGTCAGGTTTTTTTTAATTGGAGTATAATTAACATACAGTGTTATATTAGTTTCAAGTGTACTATATAGTGATTCTAAGATTCTAACATTACTCAGTGCTCACCACAATAAGTGTAGTCATCATCTGTCACCAAACGTTATTACAATGTTATTGACTATATTCCCTATGCCATACTTTTCATCTACATGACCTATTTTATAACTGGAAGTTTGCAACTCTTCATCCCCTTTATCTATTTCACCCATCCCTCCCACCCCCTGCAAACCTCCTCTCTGGCAAAGATGTTTGTTCTCTGTATTTAAGAATCTGTTTGTTTTGTTTTTTAGATTCCATATATAAGTGAATCATATGGTATTTTTCTTTCTCTGTCGGACTTATTTCACTTAGCGTAATACACTCTAGGTCCATCCATGTGGTTGTAAATGGTAAGATCTTTCTTTTTTGCACGCACACACACACACACACACACACACACCACATAGTCTATCCATTCTTCTATACGTAGACATTTGGGTTGCTTCCATATTTTGGCTATTGTAAATAACACTGCAGTGAACATAGTGGTGCATATATCTTTCAAATTGGTATTTTGTTTTCTTTAGGTAAATATTGAGTAGTATATTTTTTAAGACTTACGTATTTTCGAGAGAGAGAAAGCACACATGTGAACAGGGGTAGGGGCAAAGGGAGAGGGAGAGAGTCTTAAGCAGACTCCCCACTGAGCATGGAGCCTGATGTGGGGCTGGATTTCATGACCCTGAGATCATAACCTGGGCCGAAATCAAGAGTCAGATGCTTGACTCGGTCACCCAGGTGACCCACTGAGTAGTGTATTTGCTGGATCATATAGTAATTCTATTTTGAACTTTTTGAGGAACTTCCATACTGTTTTCCACAGTGGCTGCATCAGTTTACATTCCCATAAACAGTGCACTAGGGTTCCTTTTTCTCCACATTCTTGCCAACACTTGTTATTTCCTGCCTTATTGATTCTAGCTATTCTGACAGGTGTAAGGAGACATCTCATTGTGGTTTTGATTTGCATTTCCGTGATGATTAGCGATGTTGAGCATCTTTTCATGTGTCTGCTATCTCTATGTCTTATTTGGAAAAATGTTTATTCAGGTCCTTTGCCCATTTTTTTTTTTGAAGCAAAAACTTTACTGACCAAAGTTATTACTTTAAACATCCATTACTGAAAAGCAGCAGGGGAACAGGGATGCTCCTGAGATGCTATTTTTCCGCCTTCACTAATGATGGTGTGACTATCACTTCTTTTTTTTAATTTAATTTTATTATGTTATGTTAATCACCATACATACATCATTAGTGTTTGATGTGGTGATCCACGATCCATTGTTTTCATGTAACACCCAGTGCTCCATTCAGTACGTGCCCTCCTTAATACCCATCACCGGGCTAACCCATCCCCCCCACCCCCTCCCCTCTAAAACCATGTCACACCAATAAAATAGTCCTTAATCCATTTGGGGTTTATTTTTGTGTATGGTATAAGAAAGTGGCCCAGTTTTATTCTTTTACATGTAGTAGGTCCAGTTATCCCAGCACCATTTGTCAAGGAGACTATCTTTTCTCCATTGTATATTCTTGCTTCCTTTGTCATAGACTAATTAACCATATAAGCATGGTTTTATTTCTGGGCTCTCTATTCTGTTCCATTGATCTATGTGTCTATTTTGTGCTAGTACCATACTGTTTTGATTATTACAGTTTTGTAGCATATCTTGAAATCTGGGATTGTGATACTTCTAGCTTTGTTCTTCTTTCTCAAGATTGTTTTGGCTATTTGAGGTCTTTTGTGGTTCCATATAAATTTTAGAATTATGTGTTCTAGTTATGTGAAAATGTTGGTATTTTGGTAGGGATTGCACTGAATCTGCAGATGGTTTGGGTAGGTCCAGTCTTTTTATTTTTAGCCTTTCTAGTGGGTTTTTAGTGTTGTATCTTTATATATAAATAATTGCAAAGTGTTCTTTTCAAGTGCACAACAAACATTTACAAAAATTGATGAAGTTGACACACTTGAAAAGAAATGCCTTTCTTTTTTCTGGTAATACTTCATCTCATGAGATCTAATATCGACACCAGCTTTCTTAGGTTTACTATTTGCATGGTAAATATATTTCAAAACTTTTACTTTTGTATGTGTCTGTTTTCTAAATTTTAACATTAAAATTAAATTTTTAATTATTAGATTTGCAGAAAAGTTGCAAAAAAAGTGCAGAAATTTCCCCTCTAGTGTCTGTCCAACTTTCCCTAATGTTAACATGTTGCATAAAAATATTATAATTAGATATCCAACAAATTAATTTTCTTATACTACTATTATTAAACTACATGCTTTATTCAGATTTCACCAGCTTTGCCAATAAAGCTTTTCTCTGTTCCAGGATCAAGATCTTATAATGCATTTATTTGCCATGTTTCCTTATGACACTTCCTAAATCTTTCTTTGTCTTACATGACCTTGAAATTTTGGAATAGTAGTGATTAATTATATTGTAGACTGTCCTCCAATTTGTGTTGTCTAATGTTTTCTCACCATGAGGTTGAACTTATGCATTTTTGAAAAGAAAACCAATAAAGAAATATGCTCTTCTCAAAGCTTCATATCAGGAGTTACATGATGACTTTATACTATTACTAATAATGTTAATCTTGATCACCTGGTTAAGATAACAGCTTCCAGGTTTCTTCAGTATAAAGTTATTTTATCCATTATTAATAATAAATATCTCTAGAGAGACACAGAGATGTTGAAAATACCTTGTTTTTCCTCTAATTTTGCCCAATAATTTCAGAATTCAGATTGGATATAGACTGCAAAAGTTATTATATTGGTATTCGAGTGATGATTTTCTATTTCCCAACTTCTTTATAGATTTATTAATGGGAATTCTTCTGGAAGGAATAGCTGTTGATTCACGTCTATTTTTTTACGAATTTATTTTTATTAGCATGAGCTCATTTATATTTTATTTTCTAGATCACAAAACAATGCTAGCGGTATTTATTTTTTGCTCAAAATTTTCTAGTTTTACCTATTGGGAACTTTTTCAGGTTGTTTTCTGTGCCATTTCAACATGCCCCCATACTTTTTTGAACATTTCCTTATTTTCAGGCACTGCAAAGTGCTCCAGACACATCTTGGAATCTATCACTTCTCTAAGAATCCTTGATTCCTTCTGTTAGATAATGAATGACTTGTCTTTTCATTCACTTAACATGGTGACAGCCACTTATTTATGCAATAAAAATTTCTAATTTTGATGAAGTCCCACTTACCAGTATTTTTCTTTTATGGATTGTGCCTGTAGTATGGCATAAAACAAACCCTTTGTGTAACACAAGACAACAAATTTTTTCCTATATATATTCCTTTTGATGGGTTAAAAGTTTTAAATTTTAGATTTCAGTTTGTGCTTCATATTGATTTAATAATTTGCATAAGTTTTGAGGTATGTATTGAAGTCCAGTTGGCCTACCACCATTTATTGAATAAATTTTTCTCTGCTTAACTGCCTTTGCATTTTTACAAATAAACAGCTGATTACATTTTGTGTGTTTATTTCTCTGCTTTCTAATTGGTAGTACTCATGCATATGTTTTTTATCTTTTGCTTATAGCATAATATCTTGATTAGAGCAACTTTTTAGTGAATCTTGAAATCAGGAAGTATGAATTTTCCAAGTTTGTTTTTCTTTTTCCACTAGTTTTGGTAATTCCAGTTACTGTTTCTTTCTACATAAATTCAGCACAAGCTTATTAATATTACAAAAATGTTTTACAAAAAATTAGACTGGATTTGCATTCACTCCATAGATCAATTTGTAGAGTACTGGCATCATTAAAGGTTAATTATCCTAATCCACTCAATATATTTACTTATTAGCACATTATTAATTTTTTATTCAGTGTTTATAGTTATTAACATGCAGACCCTATGTGTATTTTGTTAACTTTATACCTAAATATTTCATTTTTTTTAATATTTCATTTTCTTGATGCTATTGCAAGTGTTACTTTAAAAATTCAATTTGCAGTTCACAGCCATTATTCATAAATGCAATTGAATTTTTCATATTGACTTAGTATCCTGGGGCATATCTATATTTATTCATCAGATCTAAGGGCTTTTTATAGATTCTTTGGGAATGTAATACATGTAAATATAGGTTCTATGTACATAGAGATTTATTTAATCATTTTCATTCTGTATGCTTTTTTTTCTTGTCTTATTTCTCTGACTAGGACTTTCAAAATCAGTGAGAAAGATCATTCTTGCCTTTTTTCCTGTTATTAGGGGAAAAGTTTACTGATTCTTTACTGAGAAATGTTGAATCCCCTGATGAGCTTGTTGAATACATACTTCATTGCTTTTAACTGTGTTTTTCATTCTACTATTTCATTAGGATTTTACTAATAGTTTGCATCAACCCACTGAAAATTATACATCTGATTTTGCATGTTGTCCACTTTTTTCCATAGTGGTTTTTAATATAATAATCATAGGTATTTAAAAGTCCCAGTGAAATATGTGTGTTACTTTTTTGTGTGCCTTGTAATTTTTGTTGAAAAGTGAACATCTTTTGTAAGATCATAGAGGCTGAGGTAAATTATTTTTATTACCAGAAATGTGGGCATCTTTCCTCTGGACCAGGGCCATACTATATTCAGATAGAAATTTATATACATTATAATAATAGAAGAAAATAATGGATGAGAATTTCTGCAAAATATTAGTTGCCTCCTGGATGCCATGAGCAATTATATAAACTTGTCTTCCTTTTACTATTTCAATTAGAGCCTAGAGGAAGCTCACAAATGAAAACAATAAAATGTAATGTTAAGCACTACATTGTTTACTATTTTAACTCTGGAAACTAGCTTAGGACTATTGTAATTGGTGAATAAGCATAGCTAAATTAACAAATGAGTGAGTGAATGCATAAATACATGAGCACACAAAAGGAGTAGATTGTTGCAAGTTTTGAAGGCATATGAATGACAGATTAATGAATCAGAAATATTTGACACCTTTAACATAAAATTAAACCACATAGAACAACATGCAGTTCTCACTTGATAAACTATTTTATACTATTAGGGAAACATATTAATTACATTTGTTTAAATATTGTTAGTCAAAGAATATCACTGAGAAACCATTCCCTTGCACATTTCTTGGAAAAGACTGAGAATAATTTCACAATTTCATAATATGGAATATTTAGGAGACTGTTTGTAATGTATCTAACTGGGTAGTTTCTTTATTTTAACCAAAAGAAATGTTTTAATATTAAAGTGCTCCATGTATGAAGATGTTAGTACCAAGAATATAATTTCATTTCTCATGGAAAGACCCATTGGGGAATTTGGCAATTGGAAAAAAAACAAAAAAACAAAACAACTAAACTAAACTGAACAAACAAAACTAAAAGGCAGAGGTCAACCCAAGGGTAAAGATAATAAAGATAAGCATGAATTATAAGCAGGATCTTGTGATGCCTCTAACTTTATTAACAAGAAATAGACAGAATTTTATGTTCCTGAAGGCCTGTAAAATAAAGGGGCAAAGGGTTGTCTATCAATTGAGGGAGAGAATGTGGCAAAAGACCTCAGACATGTGAACTGAATTTCATATTTTTGCCAAGTTAAAAATATTTGAAAGCTTCTACATTATCATACACAAATACTGGACTTAGTTCAGAAGTAGAATGTCAATTTCTGAAAGACAAAGCATTTCTTCAAATGCAAATAAAATGATGCACTAAATTAAATGAAAAGTAAATAATAATATTCATCTTCTGTGCTTCTACTTTTTTACTTAAAATAATCGCATAGTTTCTTTATTAACATTTACTCAATCATTCAGCAAATTCTTATTGGTCCCCTTCAATGTGTCAGGTACTGATACAGGAATATTTGATAATTCTGTACATTACATTCAGTAATGACTGTTATTACTAAATTAAGTTTTATATTGAAAGATAATAAAGCAAATGATTAAAAAAATAAAGCAAGTGATTAATTTAAAAAGGAGATTCTAATTAGATTCATGGACCAAATTTTGGAGAGATGTCAGGTAGCCACCAGTTATTTAGCTTATTAACAATCTTGTATATATTTTTCTGGAAAACAAAAACTGTGACAAAAAAATGTCTCAAGGGAAATGATTTTGATTGATACACATGGAGAACTTTTGTCTCCAAATTTGTATTAAATGTATAGGAATGATGGAAAAATGCTTGCATTACCACAACACATTTTTATACTTAATACTTGAATAAATTTATCTATTAAAATTTATTAGAGTCTAATTTCCTTATGTGCAGGCATCTTCTCTTATTCTCACTTTATAGCAAATAGTGTGAGTTCAATTCATTTTTGAATGCAAATAGATACGAAGGAATTGAAAAAACAATTGGCTCAAAATCATCATTTCTAGCATACTAGATTGTCTTTGATAGTGCTTGTTACAAAATAACAATAATACTGTTTTCTTTTTTGTTGTTATTCTCTACATGTGCTTGCATTTCTTAGAAAAAGAGAGTAAGTCAATGATAATATAGGTATCTCTGAACTTCCTAGAAAATTGCATATTTGTTAATTGGTGGTTTCAATCTAGAAAATGATTTCCCTATGGGTAAGTCAATGATAATATAGGTATCTCTGAACTTCCTAGAAAATTGCATATTTGTTAATTGGTGGTTTCAAACTAGAAAATGATTTCCCTATGAATATATATATGTATATATATATATATATATATATATATGCTGGGTATATTGTTGGGTAAATTTCCAGAGATGAAATTGTTGAGTCATAAAATAACCTATATTCAACTTTATTATACATTGCTAAATAGATTTCCAAAGTGGTTTTGTCTATTTACATACCTCCAAAATAGTCCATGAGAGTATTAGTTTTATTATTTAAATACCATTTGATTTTGCTGTTTTTTTGCATTTTTGGTATTCTAGTGGTTGTGTATCTCACTGTAGTTGTAATTCACATTTTAATGGTGAATTTGAAAGTTGAGCAACTTTTTCTAACTTTATTGGTCATTTAAATTTTTTGAAGTACCCATTAAACATTTTTGCCAATTCTCAAAATTGGGCTTATTGTTTTAGATGGATTTGTAAGACTTTTTATGCGTTCTTTGAGTTCTTTGTGAGATAAATATATTTCAAAAACATTTCTCCCACCTTATAGCTGACCTCTTTTATTGATTAAAAAAAAAAACTTTTAAAGAAAAAAAGATTTAAATTTTAATGAAGTCATTGTTCTTTTACTTTGATTTTGTTTGCTGTTCAAGAAACATATACCTACTCTGAGATGATAAATACAGTTTCCTTTATTTTCTTCTAGAAATCGTTTCCCCTTTTTGACATGTAGGTTCACAATCCACTTGTAATTAATTTTTCTGTGCAGTGTGAGGTATTATTTTTTTTCCATATTCGTATCCAATTGTCATAGCACAATTTCCAGAAAAAAAAAAAACACTCATCATTTCCCTATTCTAACTCAGTGTCACTCATGTCAAAGCCTTTATATGTTGGTTTCTTTCTAGTCTATGCTATCCAATTTTCTATTCATTTGTCCTTACACCTATGCTATATCATGTTAACAACTGTAGTCTCACGATGATCCTTGATATTTGGTTGTATAAACCCTTCAACTTTTTTGTTCTTCTTCAAGATTGTCTCAGCTATTAGTGGCCTTTTATATTTCCAAATAAGTTTTAGAATCAGCTTAGCAATTTATACACACACGCAGGGCTCGATCTCATGACCCTGAGATCATGACCTGAGCTGAAATCAAGAGTCAGATCCAACAAAGTGCCCCTAGTCCATTCCTTTTTTAAGGGAAATTTTACATTTACTAGTATAAACCACAATCCTAACAAGATACAGAATATTTTTATCACCCCAGAAATTTACTCCCTGCCTCTTTCCAGTTAATCATCCCCCTGAGGCAAACACTTTTGATTTTTTTAACTATAGATTAATAGATATAAATAGAATTATACATTAGGCACTTAAGAATATGTTGGTCATATTTATTCATGTCATCATGTATACCAATAGCTCCTTTTTATTGCTTAGTAATATTCCATTATTATCATTAATATACCATACACTGTTTATCCATTTTCTGATTATGCACATTTTGAGTCATTTCCAGCTTTGTGCTATTATGAATTAAGTTACTATGAACACTCTAGTCCAAGTCTTTGTGTGGGACATATATTTTTATTTTTGTTGGGTAAATAGTTAGAAGTGAGCTTGTAAGGGAATAGGAAAAGGGTACCTGGGTGGCTCAGTCAGTTAAGCATCTGACTCTTGATTTTGACTTAGGTCATGAGCTCAGGGTCATGATCTCAGGGTGGTGAGATCGAGCCCCGCATTGGGCTCTGCACTCACCAGGGAGTCTGCTTGAGATTCTCCCTCTCCCTCTCCTTCTGCCACTCCAACCCTCTCCCGCCCCATGCATGCTCTCTAAGTAAATAAATCTTTTTTAAAAATAAGGGAATAGGAAAGATTACTATTTAGTTTATAAGACATTGCCAAAACTATTTCCAGATTAGTTCTAGCACTTTACTTTCTGATTACCAGCAACATGTAAGAGTTCTGCTTGTTCCATATCCTCACCAACATTTGATATTTGTTTTAAATTCTAATGAGTGCAAAACATTATTTTATTGTGGTTTTGTATTTAATAATTTTATGGGGTGCCTGGATGGCTCAGTTGGGTAAGTGTCCAACTCTTGATCTCAGGTCTTGATCTCAGGGTCATAAGTTTGGGCCCTGAGTTGGGCTCCACTCTGGGTGTGGAGCCTACTTAAAAATAATAATAATTTTTGAAGCTATTATAAGTGGTAGCATTTATAGCCCATTTTCAAATTTTTTGTTCCTAGTTTATAGTCAATAGAGTTGATATATTTTGGTACATTGGCACTGTATCCCACAACTTTGCTAAATTATCTTCTTAATTATAATAACGTATCTGTAGATACTCTGGGGTTTTTAATATATAATATCACATCATCTGCAAATAATGATGGATTTATATTTCATTTCAAATTCATATATTATCAAACAAGATTTCTTCATTGAAGGATTGCAGCATTTGACACACCATCTAGAAAAAATACAGTGCTTTACAATTTTTTTTCTCCTTTCATTATTTCTGTATCAACACGGTAGCATTTCTTAAAGCAAAACACATTTAAAATGGAAAGAAAAAGAGTAGTTGGTAATGAAGAAATATATCTTATAAAGGCCTGAGGGAAGCATTCCATGCACAGTTCTTTGTGTCCTTAGTAAAAAGGAGACTGATGACACAAGAAGCTGAGGTCTTCATCTTGAGCTCTGGGCTTTAGGGGAATCCCAGGGTTTCCCCTTAAAGAAGATCTGATGAGGACTGATACTGACCAAGAGGGCACAGGGTTAAAAGAGCAACAGTCCAAATACCAGAGAGCTGTACTCAGAGACTATGAGCTGTCTATGCTTCTTGAAAGAAACCCACTTCATTTATTCCCCTGAATCAGAGACTGTCAGAGAAACCTTGCACAGTTATTGTAAGGAAAGACTGAACCATTGGGAATACTTGTGGGTAAGGGATTTAGCTCAGAGATTTTGTAAATGCAGAGGAAAATACTGGCCAAAGCATGCACATTTGACTGTACCTGTTTTTGTTGTTTGTACAGTCAAGAGGCCGTATCTTAAAGCAACGAGTCTGAATATTCCATTCAATTACCATGAGCTTTATAGTAAGAGGTTTGCACTGAATAAAGGAGAGGAGCTATCAATGCAAGTAGACAATATCCAAACAGACGCTATTTCCAGTTCAGAGATGAGCTCTTTCTTCCTACAGCTATTGATTAGAAGACATCTACAAGAAGTCATCCATTGCTTAGAGATACTGTTCACCTTCACTGTTCAGAAGTAGAGGACAGAAAATCTCTACACATACAGGACATCTACGAGGCCCTGACCATTATTCTGACCTTAGTTATGATGTTAGATTACAACCAGTGCATACCCATTTTTTTAAAAAGTATTGTTTACCACATTCACTTTATTCAACATAAAGGACACATCATATTATGCACATAGTTGAGTAGTCACATAGTTGAGTAGTTGCCACAATAAATAATATGTGTATCTATAGCTTAAGACTAACACAGGTTATTTGTTTATAAGTTGTCAGCTAGGCTAGAATCAGCTGGGTGATACTTTTGCTGGTCTTGTCTGGGGTCTCCTCTAAAGCTACTGTCATCTGGTAGCTTGACTGGGGCTGGGTTGTCCAAAAGAGTCTCATTCACATGCCTGGTGGTTAGCTATGCCTGTTGTTTGGGGTTCCTCATCCTGCTCCATTTGGACACTTCAGCAGAATAACCTGCTGGAGCAAATGGCAGTCATGGGATCCTAGGAGGATAAATACCAATGGTCAAGCACTCATCAAGCCTCTGCTTACCCCATGTTTTCTTGTCTTCATATACCTTAAATTTTTTTTTTTATAATTTTAGACTTACAACAGAAGCAAAAAAAAAACAACCAAAAAAAAAAAAAAACAGTACAGAGAATTTTCATTTACTTTTCACCCATTTCCCCTAATGTTGACATCTTACATAACCATAGTACAACTAAGAAAACTAAGAATTAGTCATTAGGGCAACATTATTAACTAACATACAGGCTTTATTCAGGATTCATTGATTTTTCTACTAATATTATTTTTCTCTTTCAGGATCCAATCCAGGATCCTTATTACTACATCTCCTTAGTTTTCTCCATTCTGTGACAGTTCTATAATCTTTCCTTGTCTATCATGACCTTGACACTTTGAAGAGTGCTGGGCAGTTATTTTGTGAAATGTCTCCAGATCTGGATTTATCTGATGCCGTTTCATGATTGGATTAAGCATATGCCGTTTTGGCAAGTATACCACAGAAGTAATGCTGTGCCCTTCTCAATGCCTCTATTAAGAAGTACATGATGTCAATAAGTAGTGACGTGCTAGTGAGATTTAACTTGATCACCTGGTTAAGATAGTGTCTGCCAGTTTCTCCACTGAAAATACGTATCTTTTCCTAAACACAGCTCTGGAATCAATTAATTTTCCAGGAGAAAGGAAGAATGAGTTAAAAATATTTGCCGTTAATCTTTTTCTTCTGAATTTCTTAGTATAGTCTCACAAAACACACGATAATATAGCTCATTTTCTCCAATTATCCTTATAGTTCCAGCCAGGAGTATTGTTTTATGATATTTTTGTTATATTTGACTATTTCTACTAGGAATGGTTTGTCCCTTATCTTAAATTTCAATGAACTTTTCTCCCACCCATCTCTAAGATTTTCCATAAATCTTAGCTCCCTTCTCTGTGTATTTTTAAACAACTGTTAAGATACTATCAAAGCTCACTCAATTAAAAAGTGCAAGGTATTTACTTATGATAAACATGACTCTACAGTTCAGTGACATGACAGACCCTTGCAGAGCTCTCGTCAAAGGGATGAGAAAGTGACTCATCAAAATGACATTAGTATGTTTTTTGATGTTTTGTATTTCAGCATGTCTCTCTTGCAGCACAGGCACTGATTTTCTTCTGGTTCTGGGCTACTTTTTAAGCATGTTTTCATAATAAACAATCTTGGTTGATAGAAATAGTGTCAAGCATGCTAACTGATCATTCATAGTAGATTTATATTGTAAGTGCAGGGTTCCTTCCTGTAATGTAGCCCACTATATGTGCAGGTGTCATTTGGCCCTCTTTGCATTTCCCAGTAGGAAGGTGGGTCAAGGGAAATGATACAAGAAAATACTAATATACTTGCTATTGCTATTGTTAGTAATAAGTCCTTTGTCTCTGACCAGGAATATCATGGCTTCAAGTAGGGAAAAATCTCAGACTCTACACAGGTCTTGATACCTGCCTGTCACTTTCCTTCCTGACTTCCTGTACTCTCTTAAGCTGAAGAAGAACATACACAGAGCAAATTAGTGCCAGATGGAAGTGCCAAACTGTGGAGAAAACAGGTTAAAATAAATGGGTGGTATACTAAAAAGTTGGAGATGAAGCATTTGGATTTGGGGGAAAAAGATACTTAAAAGTATGAATTTGCACCGAGAAAGCAATAAAAACTCAGCGACCTCCCAATTAATCTGTGATTTTATTCTCTATGAGATTATATTGCAACTTTACCGGCATTTTTTTTTTTTGCTTGTGAAATTTTTTTAAGTTTTTATTTAAATTCCAGTTATTTAACATACAGTGTAATATTAGTTTCAGGTATACAATATAGTGATTCAACACTTCCATACAGCACCCAGTGGTCATCACAACAAGTGCACTCCTTAATCCCCATCGCCTATTTTACCCATCACCTGCATTATTTTTAATTCATCAAATAATATAAGAATAAATGCTAGTGAATAAAAGTAAACAATACAAGAGTTGGTACTGGAAAGAGTTATAGAATGACTCCATTCTCTCTCAACCCAACCTAACCCTTCAGCAGTAAATACTGCTAATGATAGTGTTTCCCCATGCATAAAAATCAATAGCAGCATGTGTGAGTATATACAGTTTTAGTTAACATTTGCAATGCAACTGGGGTTATGCTTTATATGCTTGTTATTTTTTATTTCTAACTCAACAAGTATTTGGAGAATCTTTTATGTTTGTGTATTTGGCGTTACCTCATACTTAAAATTGCTGCTAAATATTGTTCAGTGTATTTATCCCCCACTTTATAAGCATTTTGTTGTTCACTCTTAGCAATGGTGATACTGTGAGTATCATCACATTCATTAGTTTTGAGTGGCTCATACCATGTGTCAGTACTGTTCTGGGTCATTTGAATAGGTCATCCAAGGCTTCTATTGAGCATGTGAGAAACTTGTTGCCAACATAGCATGTTGTAGTTCAGAGATCTGCATTTCAAAAGTTAAGAGATAACTGGATCAGAGTTTATTGCTTATACTTCAGACTAGTTCCTCATATTCCAACTTTACAGTTTTAGGAGCTTACATGGACAAGATTATGAACTTTCATATTCTATGTGAAGATCACAATCAACTCCTCTAAAGGCATTCTTTGACAGAACCAATTTTGGCATCCATATTGGCTCAAAACAAGGCCCCAGGCAATGAGAATACATTAGTACAGGTCACTAATATAAATAGAACAGGTTCTTATATCAGTTCTGTGCATTGCACAGAAGGAAGAGACATCTTGAAATAAAATCATCAGGACCAAAGAAAGAAATATTTCAAAATATCTTCATGTGAGTGCAAATGTCACCAATCCTATTTAAGTGGATGTTTGCAGGATCTGTTTCTGTTTTCAAATTCAAGTATGAAGAATGTGGATTGTTGGAAATAAAGGGCCACCTTAAGAGAACGTGCCATGTGAAATTTGGTCCTATTATTATCTAGTTTATTCATTCTTTAGCAGTATTTAAATAAGCATTCAGTTTTATTTTTTATTAAATATTATTGTCATATATTATATATCATATGTATTTTTATTTGAGAGGTTCTATTTGATTCTTTATCAAAATTTTCTTACCATTTTTAATGGTTTCTTATTTGTTGGTCATCATTTCTTTCCTCTGTGTTTCTTCAAGCATACTAAAGGTAATTTTTCCCCTTTACAAATGGAAGTTATTATATCTGAAATACTCTTACAGTTGCAGGTTAGTGCCTCAATTTCGTGATTCTTTTTCAGTTCACATTTTATAGAATTCATTTGTGGGAGCACTAAGGAATCTGAGTTCAAGGATACTTTCCTGCAAAGAGGTTTTGTATTTGTTTTTGCCAGAAGTTATGGGACATATTTACCCATAGCTGGGATCATATTTTTCTATAATTTTTGTCAGTTATTATTAATTTCACTGTTATAACTACTTCTGCATAAACATAATTTTCAAAGGTTGCTTAACATTCATATGTGAGTGTAACAATTTAAGTAAGCATTCTCTTCTTGGACATTTTGATTGTTTTCATTCCTATAAATAACTTCACAAAAGATGCCTTTATTCATGAGGTTGTATTTAGAGTTACTTCCTCATGCTGGATGTAAGATTACTGGGGCAAAGGTAATGAAGCATTCTCAGGTCCTTGATTGTCAAATTGCTATTCAGAAGGGTTACAGCAATTTACACTCCTTTAAGCAGTGTATCAAAGTGCCCATCTCAGTCCACCTTTACTCTGTTTGCTCATTTGTGGGTTAAAGAGGGCATCTGAATGTGTTTTAATTTTTTTTTTCAGTTTCTAGTGATGTTGAGCGTTTATCACATATGGTATCCATTATGTTTTTCTTTTGCTGAAGAATCCTTGTTAAATTGTTATTTTATCTTAGCTTTATTTTTTGTTTCTTTGTTTATTATTAACCTCTTCTTAGGTCCTGATGACAAGTTCTGGGAAAACCAGTTTAAGAATTTAGGCAACCCTGGGACTTTTCTTTATTCCATCTGTGCACATGATCTACTTACAATTTTAGGATTTGGGGCTTCTGGTTTGTATTATATTTAGTTTTATATAGGTCAGAGACTATACACCTAAATCAAATATACCCAATGGTTAAATGGTAGGCTAAATGTCTTCCAATAAAAAAAAATTATTGCAATCAAAGTAATCATCCCAATTTTATCCCAAATCCAACTTTGTTAAATTTGGTACCTTCTTCGTCTGTCAATATTGATGATCTAAAATTAACATGATACTTAAAAAATGACTCTGCATTTGCATATTTTCAAATTTTAGACTCTATTCTCCCGAAGTCAGGGGGCAAAAAGAATCACAAGATAATCAGTTTCCATCTCTATAATGGTAATAGTTGTCTAATATTTAATAAACTGATTCAATAACTTGTGAAATACATTGATATATTACACACAAACACCAAATGTTATGCTGGTTTATTAGCTGTGTGTGTGTGTTGTACATGTATGTGTGTTTGTATGTATGTATGTAGCAACACATAAAACTGGTGCCTATGTATATGTAATGGCATTAACATTTATATGTAATAGCACATACACATATGTGCACATATCCATATTTTTAGCTGGAAGTTAACTGTTATTTTCTTGTTTCTCAGAATTTTAGATTTCTTAATGCTTGAATTTCAGGTACTAAATTATCTACTTATTGCATGATAACATATTGTAAAACAAGCTTTGTAGCATGTGGCTTATTTTATCCTTCTGCGTGCTTCCAGGGTCGTGATGCTGGGTCAGGAGAGGGTGAGAAAGGATTTATGTAATAAGAGTTACCAGAAAGCTGGGACACTTACTCTCTTTTCAACCAAGCCAAGTTAAGGAGAATTCAGAGAACCATCTGAAAAGTTTAACAAGTGTCACCAGAGTTTAGGAGCCATAGGGAATATATGTGACTCATATTTTAAAAAGTGTAAAGGTAAGGTGTGTCCTGTGCAGCCTCTGATGGCAGAACAGACAGGATGAATGTAAATTTCATTTTATGTCCACTAACAGGAGAAGTCAGGGGCCTGTCTCTCGTGGTCTAATGTGGCTCCCATCTGGGGAGCCACTGTTAGTTATCTTGGGAGAGAGTCTACCCAAAAAGGCACTTACTAAGAGAAAACAGAATGTCTGGGTATGACAGGCTGTGGAAATCTAGGGACTGAGAGAAATCATGTTGTTTGCTGGAAGGCACTGAAGCACATAAAAGACCTACAGGCTGAGGTCCCAATTTGAAAAATCTCAGAGAAGAGAAAAAGTCTTCATTTGATATCTGCCACATGAGTGGGCATCAGTGCCCATGAAAAACCTACCAGTCAAGTAAGAGGACACCTCTCATAGCGACAGCCTGCCTTAATGTAGATAGTCGCTAGGTCCTCGTTGAGTCACTTAGTCTGAGCTGCTTGTTTTCGGGGAAGACTTTGCCTGCACAGATTTTAAAAATCACGGAAGCCAAAGGTGGAAAAGTTAAAGAAATAAAATAACAAAATCAGAAATAGAAAAAAAATGTATTTGGTGAGTAGCATTTACTCTTCCTTTTAAATTATATTTCTCACCATGTTGTGACCACTTTGAGAAATGCATGCCTTGTTCTCTTTCTCCCCTCGCCCCCTCCTGCATCCTCTCATTTACACAGAATCAAGTTAAAAATACAGTCTGTTCAAGGTACATCATGACTTTCAATTCCCAGAAGGCTCATCTCTGCTAATTTTCAAACACCGAGGTCTTTCGGATTTTAGTCATTCTTAATTAATTCTAGCTTAATTTCCAAGGGGTCAGAAAACACGTTCGGCATGAATTCAGAACTTTGAAATGCCCTGGCCCTGCTTTATGGTGCAGCAGTATATGATTAGTTTTCATAAATTCTCCACATGAGTGTGAAATAAAGATGTTCCGTCCAAAATTTATAGATGCAGCATTCTAGATAAGTCTCCTTTATTAAAAATGTTCTATCCTTATTTTTGTCTGACTTTTCTATCACTTACTGAGAAGTGTGTATTAATATTTCCCAGTATAATTATTAATTTTATATCTTTTCCAGTAATATTTTTTTCATATTGAGATCATATAATTAGAGACATAAAAATTCAAAATAGTTTGTTTTCCTGATGAAACAAACTTTTTATCATTATAGGATGACCTTACGTATCTGTACAAATGCTTTTTGTCCAAAGGTTATTTTGCAATCATTAATGTGGATATATGCATGTCATATCTTTATTATGTCTTTTACTTTTAATTGTATTAGATGGATTTATTATAAAAAGTTAGATTTTAAAAATCCAGTCTGATGATCTTTGTCTTTTGATCAGATCATTTAGAACACTTACATAAATGAAATTATCAAAATATTTGCTCATAACTTTATAATACCATCTGTAATTTTCAAGTGCCCTTACCAGTTTTATACTTCCTTTTTTCATTTCTTGACTTTTTTAGAGTGTTTCAGTAATTACATTTTTAAGTTTTCATTTGCATTACACATTACATTTTTATTATCTCATGGCTATATATAGAATTTTAATAGGCATAATTATCAAATCTGAGTTTCTTGAAAATATTGCGTTCTTTTATATATCAAACCAAGCTTTCCTTCAAAAAGGAAGGCTCTGAAAAATCAGGTTTGGACATCCAATACTAAGTAATTTTGTACTAATGAGCCCCTCTTTAATAATTTTGTTAACATCAAACTTCATTCACCTCGGAGGCAAATGAGGAAACTTTAGCAAAGCAGCTGCTCTAAAGCATTGGATAAATTTAATTAAAAATCTAAAATACAACAACGGTAGGTATAAAAGAGTAAGAACAATACACACATAGTACATGCTCTGACAAAGTGGAAATAACACAACTTAAAAGGGGGAGGAGTGTGGTGCCTGGGTGGCCCAGTCAGTTAAATGTCCGACTCTTGATTTCAGCTCAGGTCATGATCTTGGGGTCCTGGGATTGAGCCCCCAGTCAGCCTCTGTGTTCATCAGGGAGTCTGCTGGAGATTCTCTCTCCCTCTCCCTCTGCCCCTTCCCCGATTTGCATGCACATGCTCTCTCTCTCTCTAAAATAAATCAATATTTTTTTAAAAGTGGGAGGAGAGAGAAAAGTGAAGGGAAATATAAAATTGCACTGTTGATTATCACACAAATGAGAAACAAGAGCAATGCATAATATTTTAAGTGGACACAACATCAGTAAGATTCTAGGTTGGGTAGCTTAGGACTGAAGAAATTATATAAAGATAATAGCGTAAGTGTGCCCAGTGGAACAACAACAAAGTCATAAATACCAAAAAAAATACAAAACAATAGAAAATTTCAATTCAAAGAAAGCAGATCACATGGTGGAAGACAAATAGAAAATATAACTTAACACAAAGCATAAAGTAATCTGACAGGACAGAAACTAAACAAATCCATTTTATCAAAATATTTAACTATACTTATCTCACCTTTTAAAAGAGAAAAATGTAGGGGCACCTGGGCAGCTCAGTCAGTTAAGCATCCAAATCTTGGTTCTCAGGGTCGTGATCTCATGGGTCATGAAATGGAGCTCCGCACCGGACTCTGCACTCAGCAGGGAGTCTGCTTGAAGATTCTCTCCCTCTTCCCCTCCCCCGTCCTCTCGCTGTCTAAAATAAATAAATAAATCTTTAAAAGAGAAAAGATATTCTGATGGCATAGAAAGCAAGACCCAGCCCTCTGCTATATAAAAGGGAAACACCTAAAACAAAGGCATTAACAAAAGCTAAAATTACAAGATGATAAAGAGATATTAGGCAAATGCAACAACCACAACAAAAGAACAGGGTGACAAACATAATTATCTGACAAGTCTGAATTTAAGCAAAGCAAAGCACCATGGAACAAGACAAAGAAGTAATTTATAAATGTAAAGACTAAAACTTACAATGAAGATATAAGAGTTATGATAAGGAGAGATTTCAGAATACACATTTATGCAAAATAAAGAAAGAAATAAAAAGCCAAGGAGTCCTAAATGACTTAATTTAAAGGAAGATATTAAAGATACATAATAGATATTCCACTTTGTGCACCAATGCTAGAAAATAAAGCTTCTTTTTAAAGTATAAGGAACATTCATGAAAATAGACTATGTATTTATGCAAAAAAGTAATATATTTCCAAAAGCAGTTGGAACCTCTAAGTGTGTGAGGAGTTAACTCCCTAGAAGTAAATGTTTGATCAATAGGAGATAGAGAAGAGTCAGTACATAAATCCTCACTTTGGAAGACAGTTTTGTCTGATGTTTCTAGTATTCTGTCAAAAAAAAAAAAAAGAAATACATTGGTATATATGAGCTGTGAAATACAAATTGCATAATATTAGTGATTCCACATAGGAGTTAAATAGACTGGTCTCACATTTGCGTTTAAAATGGTGATTGCATGATATAAAGATGAATGGAAAATTTTACCCCAAAATTTAAAGTTTTAATTTTTCTTTATTTTGAATGACATTAAATAGCAAATAAACACCATCACAAATACAGAGCTAAACTTCAGGCAACAGGAAAAAGCCATATATTTTAGTATCTTTGGTGGTACTCTTTCCCTGCTTTTTGAATAAGGTGCCCCACATGTTCATTTGGCACAGGGCATTGCAAATTATGCAGCTGGCCCTAAGTGCAGTATATCTGTTCTTTATCTTATTTTTTTCAGATTTATTATTTGAGAGAGAGAGAGCAGGGGGGAGGGGCAGAGAGAGAGAGAGAGGGAGAGAGAATCTCAAGCAGACTCCCCGCTGGGTGTGGAGTCCAATGGGAGGATCGATCCCTGACCCTGAGATCATGACCTAAGCCACAATCAAGTGTCAGCCATTTAAGCAATTGAGCCACCCAGGCCCCCCATATCTGTTCTTTATACATATGCATCTTACTTAAGTATAAGAATTTTTTAGAACACCTTCCCCCACCACCAAGAACCAATTTTTGGCCCCATAAGGGTGCTATCACACCTATTGAAAATGCATGTTTTATTTATTTATTTTAAGATTTTATTTATTTATTTGAGAGAGAGAGAGAGCATGAGCTGAGGGAGAGGCAGAAGCAGATTCCCCACTGAGCAGGGAGCCTGACATGGGGCTTGATCCCAGGTCCTGGGATCATGACCTGAGCCAAAGGCAGGTGCTCAAGCGACTGAGCCACCCAGGTGCCCCTGAAAATGCATGTTTTAATACTTCCATCAATATCTGCAGCCATTTGACAAATACTGAAAACATTTTGAGGACTGTTCGATATGGGGTCTGAGCTGACACTGGTATCAGAGACACGGAAACTCACTTTTGTCCTCTGAGTAGAGCAGTTGCTTATGGAGGGGAAGTTCTACGCCAGCATGGCCAGCGTGGGGATGCATCACACTGTATTGGCTTCCTATACTTCACTGCCTCAATTCCCCTGACCCCCCCCACTCACACTACACTGGGATTACACATTATAGTAGTTTTAGAATGTAAGTTTTGCCCCAAACTCTGTTTTCTAGGGGACTGTTATATGTTACTTAGTCTCTTGTTTGTCTTCCATAAAGCTTGAAATTTCACTGGTGACACATTAGTTTCCAACTCCACCTCATACTTGTCATGATTTTCAGGTTTTGTGACCAATAGTGTTACCACCAGGAAGGTGTTGAACCCTGTGACCTAGCTTCTGTTTTTGGTGTTTAGGAAATGAGGTGACTGAAAAGCTCCAGCACAGATTTCTGTTTGTTTCAAACCATGGAGGATGGAGAAGAGCAAATTCTCAGGCATGGACCAGCTCACCTACACTTGTCATGGTGATGCTAGGATCCAGGGATGCCCTGATGTTTCCCTGCCAAACTGGCCATGCGGTCTGACTTGTGATTTTCTTAACCTATGATTAGGCAATGATATAGGCAAGGTTAACAAAACAATGGAGAGGAAAGGAAAATGTTTTTATCCCCTTTCCCATCAGTGGCATCTTTCTTTCTAAGCTACCATTTATTTTCCACACATTCTGCTTCCTAAGGGGATTCCCCCCATCTTTTTTTTTTTTAATTATTAGAGATGGGGGAACAAGAGATTTCCTCTTCTGTAGCATCACCAGGATTGGGCTACAGAGGAGAGCCCACACTAGTTTTTCAAAATGAAAAGACATTGAATTTTAAATTTGTAAATATTAAAGGGGCAAGGCAAGATAATTTGTAAGGCTATGTCATTTTCACGTTTTGCTTTAAAAAGGGATTCATATTAAAATGAGCTTACTTTTTACTTAGTTTTTGAATTAGATGCTTCATGGTTAATCATTAACATATTAGTTCTGTTATCATGACATTATAAGTGAATAGCAACTAAAGGAAGGAGGGTTGCTTGATGAATGCTTAGAAAGTGAATACTTCCTATTTCAGTATAGTACTGTCTCAGGAAAGTGAAATGCCAGAGGTTAAGTTCAATTCCATTTCAGTGTAAAATAACTTATTAAGAAGTAATATTAATTGTATAATAGCAATGATTGAGAGCAGAAAACCAAAACACATATCTCTTTTAAAAATGCCTCAAATCTTAGCATTAATATCTGTTATAAACTCATTGTATAGAGAGAAGCTATAATAAATCAAAACAATCTTCATTTATAATGACAGTTAAACTTTAAAAATGATATTGTGAAAAAGCTGATATAATAAATAGGGAAACATGAAATATTAACTATGGAATGTTCGAGACACTCTGCTTAAAAATGTACTCATTATGAATCATTTTCTTCCCAAGGATAAAGCATATGCAGGAATGATGACATTCTGTCTAAGATTAACATCCTTACAGAATCTCAGAGCCATCCCTATCAGTCAAAATCGTATATTAGAGGTTATTTTAAATCTATAAATATAAACTTACCTTGATAATAAAATTTTCATTTATTATGATAAAGTTTCTGTTCTAAATTAACTTTTCTTTCCTGTTTAGTCAGACATTCTTTACATATTTCTAGTAAGCACCCAACTTTCATGTAGTACTGCTTTACAGAGCAAATGGGGAAGGCAAGTCAGAGTTGAAAAATCACTTACTGATATTTCAATGACGAGTACAAAGGGATTTTGGATTATTCTTGATTTTGTGTTACCTGTTCACTGTCCTCCACAATTAACATGCGTAGTTGATACTGGCTTTAAGAAGTTCTGAGTCATCCCATTATGTAGCTAAAATAGCATCCGTTCCGTTTAACCAATGACTGATTAAATTATTTTTAACAACTAGTACTGTCCTTAAACCAGTGATTTTCTTAAATGGCCATCACCATTAAGGTCATTTGTGAAAATTATTCAGTCTGTTAGAAGAGAATACAGATACAAAAATAAGATCAGTCCAAAAATTATTAGCTACTATGGTTTGATCTATATTTGTGCCTTTTTCATGTTATCGTGATTCAAATGCCTCAAAAGAATGAACAAATAGAAGTGTGATGCTACCTACCTAGAGTATATGTTCATGAAAGATTAATGGGCGGTTAATAGTTTCAGGGGACTTGGCATTCCTGACTTACCCGCACCGACCTTAAGGTTTTCAATCTTCTCCTTATACATTGTCTGTGCTGCTTCTTCATTAATTTCACATCAACTAATTATACATTCAGTTGATACAATCCTAAATGATGTCTAATTGCTGTCCACATCAACTTAAAAATTTCAGATAAGGGAGTATTCGGGGTATTAGAATAGATGGTTCAAACATTAAAAGCATGAAACAAAATACTCTTTTTTTTTTTTACTTCTAATGAATATAAATTGTTTAATGTAAATTAAATACAAGGAAAACCAACAATGTTGTACAACTTTAGTTTATGTCTAGAAAGTTCTTAGAGTTCTGGAGCAGGTCTATTATTTTTGGAAATTACATACTTATATAACTTCATTGAGTGCCTTCCATATGAGGTTTTTCCTGACTTTCTGGCCCCTTTTGAATATCTACATTATTTGATGTCTGTCCAAGAGTGTTTCCTAAATATTGATGTGCATACAAGTAACCTGATGATCTTATAAAAATACAGATTCAATTTCTGTAGGTCTGTGAAAGGCCTGAGATTCTGCATTTCTAACAACCTCCTAGGGGGTGTTAATGTGCTGGTCCATGGACCATAGTTTAAATACCAAGGTCATTCAGCATTTATAATCTGAATGACATCATTTTTCCTTTTGTTTTTTACCTTTTGTTTCATATCTATTAAAGTATCTTCCAATTGAGCTAGCAAATCGTTTCTCTTAAGCTTATTAAAATTGCTTTAAGAATTTCCTGTATCCGCTAAGTCCTGAGCATATAATATTTGCTTAATAAAATTTTTGAACATTTTCAAAGATGCCTACAAAGTTCATTTATTTCTTCATTTAACCAATCATATGTCAAGCATTGCGGTACTAGAGATAGGGTAGTAAAGACAGATAGGGCCTTTGTCCTCAAGATAACGGTCTGCAGCATAGACTCAAGGAAGTAAACAGGTTACTAAATGCTTTTTGATTGCACCAGTAACTAAAAAATCACCCCAGTGCTGAGAATGCAGTAAAACAGATGTGTGCTTCTAACTTTCTTTTTTTTTTAAGTAGGCTCCACACCTAGCACGGAGCCCAATGTGGGCAGTGAACTCAGGAACCTGATCTCAAGACCTGAGCTGAGATCAAGAGTCAGACACTTAACCAACTGAGTCACCCAGACATCCCCTTTCATGTTTAGCTTTTGTATTAACACCCGACCAGAAGAAGCAGCAGAGTGATTTCAGGATTAAACAGGAAAATAATTTAATCTTGGTCAAAATAAAAAGCATAAGAATAGAAGAGTAAAATACTTGGCACAGATTATAAAATGATGAAAAATTTATATAAGGTCATTTAAAGGGATACGTACAACAGAAAAAGATAACCAGCAAAAACAAGTAAAAACAAACTTTCTGGGGCTAAAAAGAGAACCAATTCAACTGAAAAAATTATTTTTAAAAAGTAAATTTCTTGTTTGAAATGAGTTGTAAGCTATGTTACCGTTAAACACTGATATCCAAAAGAACATGCAAATAAAATAAACAAAATCACCTTAAAAGGCTTTTATTATTATATGGGATTATATCTTACATATTATTCTCAAGCTTGCTTTTTCCATTAACAAGAACCCCTTTCCATATATTCCATTTTTTTCTATTTATAGCAGCAACTTAATGTATCTATTTAATATCCAAATAAAGCATTTTTGGAGTATTTTCTACTTTTAAAATATTATACTTAGTACTCAATTGGCAATCATTAATGCATTCATCTTCTCCTGTTCTTGCAAGTATCTCTACACAATAAAAGTCCTTTACAGAGAATATTAGTATTAGTTTGCTAGGGCTTCCAGAATAAGGAACCACAGACTGGATAGCAGAAACAAATGTATTTTGCACAAATCTGGAGGCCAGAAATTGAAGATCAAGATGTTGCTAGGGTTGGTTTCTTCTATGGCCTCTCTTCTGGGCTTGTCGATAGATAGCCATCTTTTCCCTGTGTATGCCTGTATCCTAATCTCCTTTTGTAGGATACTGGTCTTACTAGATTAGGGTCCACCCTAAAGACTTCATTTTAACTTACTTATCTCTTTAAAGACCCTGTCTAGAAATAGTCTGAGGTAGTGGAAGTTAGAACTTCAACACGTGAATTTGGGGGAGGCGGACACAATTCAGTCTATAACAATTTTGATCAAATGCTTTGCACATTTGATTACTTGCTAAATTTGCCTATTATGCTTCAAAACTATGGCAAATTTTTATTCCGAGGAGTTTTTTCTACCCCTCCTCTCTGGTTTCTTAGAGTCATTTACTTTTTCTTTTATGTTAATTGAACATTTGAATCTTTATCTGCTATCAAGTGAAGGGGATTAGACTTTATGCTGGAGGTAATACAGATCCATAGAACATCACTGACCACTTCAAGTTACTGCATTAGGAAGACTATGGCAGTGTGTGGCACTGTGTTCAGAGTGGATTGCATTGAGAACCTGGAAATATATAGAATCCAGTTGCATAGCAATTGTCACCATCCACTTTTTAGGTGATGACGGCCTAAAAGAGATAGTAGCAGTAGGAATGTTAAGGGGCTAACATGAAAGGTACTGGAAGGAAGAACAATAATGCTGGGATAGACTATATGGAAATGATAATTTTGTCTTTAAAACAATTTTGGAACACATGCTCAACATGAGTTTTAAGAGAGCCAAGGGCTGCTGATCACTAATTATAAATCACTTAACTTGATGTTTTGACATGTCCTCACAAACTCTCTAGTTAGAAGTCCTAAGAAAAAGGCATCACTGGTATTCAGTGGAAAATAAATTTGGGGAAGCATGTGAAATGTGAAAGAAGCATATCAAGCAAAAGTGAAAAATCTATTGGGGATGGGAAAAGATTGGGAAGATGTTTTATAGTGTTCATCTCAGAGTGAAATTATATTTTTCAAAAAAATCAGGAATATTACCAGGAATAGTAAGGGAACTATGAAACAAAAAGTGGAGAAACCAGAAGACCCAGCTCTTTCTGACAGTGTATATAAAGAGGAATTTGAGTCCAGGTTCTGCAGTTTATTAACTGTGTGAATTTAGGTAGCTTATTTTCATCTGTTGAGCTCTGGTTTTCTCAGTTATAAAACAGGAACTATAACATATAATTAAATGTGTTACTGAATTATATTAAATATTATTTGGGAAATATTTAAAATATACTACATGAATGATAACTTGTATTATTAATATTATTATAGGCACTGTCCTTTTTCTCAATAATCATGATATATATAGCTTGTTCTCTAACTTTCATAAAAACTCCTTCAGAGCAGATTACTCACTTTAAATTGGTGTGCACTCTAGCCCCAATCACAGAGCTTTGTGCATGCTTGCTTTGGAAATGATTATCTTGGAAGTACCACATGTAGGCTCAATGTAGACACATGGTATGTTTAGAATGCAGGGAATACAAGAGAAAACCCTGTAACTAAGAACCCAGTACAACTGGAGAAATTATTTTTAAAAAGTAACTTTCTATTTTTGAAATGAATTGTAAGTTATGGTTGTGTTAACAACTATAATGACTGCTCACACACTCCAGCAATCCCTACTTGCTGCTACTGAAACATTTTTCCTCAAGATTCGTCATTTTGAATGCTGAATCTCATCTGAATTATATCACTCCCTAAATGACTGACAGTCATTATAGTTCTACCAGGTGTAACTGAAGATAGCAAATATTTTAATACCTGGATATTAATATTAATATACATTTCGAGGGGTGTTCATACATCAAAGAAAGTAATCCCAAAAGCTCATATATTTAATTCTAGGGCACTCTGAAAATGGTATGGTAAATTTTTTTCAATTCTATGGCTTTGGAACATTTCCATAAATGTGATGAGATGTGACGTGTGTGCATTAGCATATGTACCGTGAAGATACAGATATATAGCAACTAAGTTAGGGTCATTTATTTCAAGAAATGATAAGGACTTAATTAAATAGAATAGTAATAAGAATTTTATTAATTGTAAATAATTTCCCACATTAATTCTTGATTAATGCTGATACTAATTAAGACTGAGGAACAACTAGGGTGCCTGGGTGGCTCAGATGATTAAGCGTCTGCCTTCGGCTCAGGTCATGATCTCAGGGTCCTGGGATCGAGTCCTGCATCAGGCTACCTGCTCCTTGGGAGCCTGCTTCTCCCTCTGCCTTTCTCTCTCGCTCTCTCATGAATTAAAAAAAAAAGACTGAGGAACAACTACATCCTCAGGAGGCAAGCTTGTCTTTTTGTAAACAAGTACGAATCATCTGGAACCACACTGGAAAGTGATTTTAAATGATGAGAGGCCACTGAAGAAAAGAGTAATAAACAATAATCTTTCCTATTAAAAGTAATTATAAACAATTTAATATCATGATATAGATGAAAATGAAAATGTAAAAAATATTTTCTTATGTAAAAAAGAGAAAATAAATACACTAAACATATCACTTAAAATAGATTAGGAGAACACAGTTTCAAAAATTGGCACATCTGGATTCCTAGGAGCACAGAGCTGTTAAATATCTTTTTCTTCAGATTATTTTAAAGCAAAAAATCATCTGATTTCAATTCTCCTTTGAACACCAGAATACATCAGTTAATCATTTCAGATCCTCTCTATCAAATTCTCCCTTAGAATACTAATATAATTCCCACTAAAATATAAAATCATCAAGAAAAAGAATGCAATCATCTCCAGAAGCACCTGCCAACCTCTTTCTTCATACTGTCTTCTTTGAAAAGAAATGCAAATGGTGCTAGAAATTTTACTTTAGAGTGGTTATATTAAAAACAAACAAAATCACATTCTTCTCTTGATTACTTAGGACCAAATTTCTCAATAAATATGTTACATTAAAAAAATACAAGATATTTTGCAAAATTGTCAGGCAAAAGAGGAACTAAAAAAACTGCAGTTTTTATTGCATAGATATATATTTTTCAATAATAGGAGAAAACAATAGGAAAAAAAGGATAACATACCAGACAAATATTTCTTTCCCTAACATTTCATACCACACATGATGAATTCTGGAAAGTTGAGTAATATTCTTTTTTTTTTTTTTAGTATTTTTACTTAAAAATTATTTTTATTGTTGTTTTTTTAATTTCAAGTTTTATTTAAATTTCAGTTAGTTAACATATAGTGTAATATTATTTTCAGGAGTAGAATTTAGTGATTCATCACTTACAACATCCAGTGCTCATCACAACAAGTGCCCTCCTTAATATTCATCACCCATTTATCCCATCCCCTCTGCCCACCTCCCCTCCAGCAACCCTCAGTTTGTTCTCTAAAGTTAAGAGTCTGTTTTCTGATTTGTGTCTCTTTTTTCCCCCATGTTCATCTGCTTTGTTTCTTAAATTCCACATCTGAGTGAAATCATATGATACTTGTCTTGCTTAGCATAATAGATTCTAGCTTCACCCACATCATTGCAAATGGCAAGATTTCATTCTTTTTTATGGCTGAGTAATATTCCATCATATATCACTTCTTTATCCTTTCATCAGTCGGCAAACATTTGGGCTCCTTCCATAGTTTGGCTATCATTGATAATGCTGCTATATACATCAGGGTGCATGTGTCCCCTCAAATCAGTATTTTTGTATCCTTTGGACAAATACCTACTAGTGCAATTGCTGGGTCATAGGGTACTTCTATTTTAAACTTTCTGAGGAAATTCCATACTGTTTTGAATAGTATTCTCAATAGCTAAGTAGACCTTCTTTCAGTATTTGAGAACTTATGTGTGTAAGCTTATTTTTTTTTTAAAGATTTTATTTATTTGAAAGAGAGAGAATGAGAGAGAGAGAGAGAGAGAGAGAGAGCGCATGAGAGGGGGGAGGGTCAGAGGAGAAGCAGACTCCCTGCTGAGCAGGGAGCCAGATGTGGGACTCGATCCTGGGACTCCAGGAACATGACCTGAGCCAAAGGCAGTCGCTTAACCAACTGAGCCACCCAGGCGCCCAATGTGTGTAAGCTTATTTAAAATAATTTCATCCCACAGCAAAGACACTTGGTGCTGTTATTAGGTAGCTAAATTGATTTTGAAACATTAGAAATTGTTCAGTGACCATAACATGATTTCAGTCTGAGAAATGCTGAACTAGATGGATTATTTTTTAAAAAAAATATTTTAAAAAGGAGGAAGAGAACAGAAATGTATTTTATTTTAAATATACAGGTAATTTTCAATATTTTTATGAAGAACATTAATACAGATTTTGAAATTGAGTAGTAGTATACTCAAAATTTAATAGCAACCATTTCATGCTGTTTCTTAAATAATATATAATTAACATAGCAGAATATCTTTTGGGTCATATTCAATTATGATATTAAAGTTAAATTAACAATAAAGGGAAATTAACAACTATTTTAAGATTTTCTGATAGAAAAAAACTTATCTAATTTATTTTTTCTTTACAGTATTAATCAGGATAACACTTCAACAATACTTTCAATGTATTTCTTATAGATTTTCTATTAGTACAAAACTCTAAACTTACTTAAAAGGATCTCTAGCTTTGTGGACATGCTCTCCTGAAGAACTGGTGAAATTTACTAAAAATAAAATCGCAACCATTAAAGTCCCTGGAAATGCTTCTAAGGGCATACAGCAAATGAAGAAACATTTGTTCAAGGAAATATACTAATATTTAGTAAGAATAATAAGAGTCTGTGATTTCTGAACCAATACCCACTCCACTTCTCCATTCTCAGGTCAGTGAGATGGAAACTCCATCTCCAGACTGGCACAGCCAAGAACACAAGGCTCCCTCACCACCTACAGCTCCTAGTCAGAAGGCTATATTCCCAGGAGAGCCTAGACATCACAATTTCTTATGTTGTCCTCAGCTACTTGATACTGAAAGGTTGAGTTCTGGGAATGTGGATTAGTGAGATTGAGAGATGCCTTCTTCCACCTAGCCCCCACTCATGAGATGAAGGTTCTACGTTGGGCACGAGAGCACTGAGGATATAAGGGCCTTGTTCCCTCTTGCCTTAACTTGTAGAGGAGGGATTCCGAGCCAGGAGTGGGAAGCAAGGAGACCTGGGGCTGTTGCCCTTCCAGGCAATTAAATATTCAATTCCTAATTGGGGTTGTCACTCAGAGAGAAGTACATAATTGTCCCATCCCCAGCACCAGAGACATGGCTCAGATATTTTACCCAGGTAAGAAGCAGGCTGTAGTACAGAGGGCTATATCTCTTTTCAAAGTAAGTGACTTAATTTGCAACAAAATTTGGAGAAGTTTAAATCAAAGGGCACTTGAAAAAAAGTGGAGACTGTCATGAACGACAATTGGGATGAGACAGATTTACTGAAAATATAGGCTAAACTGTAGGCAGGTTCACTTGCAAGAGAGAAATGAGGAAAGAGACAGCAGGAAGGAGCCTTCTTGGGTGAAGACAAATATCAAACACTAACCACAGGAATTATCTCTTCAAAGGAGTCTGGGTTTGATATTGATCAGTCTGTGAGCAAATCAGGTCTCAGAGCATCATTGTAAACAATAGAAAACTAGCTAGTAATCAGTGGAGCTTAACAGATGGGTGTGGCTGGTGAAAGAGAGCCCCACAGAAGGCAATATGCTATCTCAAGGTATCTATGAGCATCTCCAAGGCTGTGTTCCCTGAGAAACAATATCAAAGGCTTCTTACTGCAGGGAGAAATAGACTTCAAAGTAATCCAACCAGTTGGCGGGATCCTTCATGGAAATTCTTTATGGAAATCATCTGGTTTTAAATTCATATGGAATTACAAGAGACCCAGAATAGCTGAAATAATCTACACTTTCCCATTTCAAAATTTACTACAAAGGAATATTAATCAAGATAGTGATACTTGCCATTGTGGTACTGGCCTAAGAATAGACAAAAAGATCAATGAAATTGAACTGGAGGGCTCAGAAATAAACATATGTATTTTGAGGTCCTAAGGCAATTAAATGGGAAAAGAATAATCTTCTCAAAAAACGGTAATGGGACAACTGGATAACCACAGGCCAAAGAATGAAATTGGACCTTTACCTCACATCACATACAAAAAGTACTCAATATAGATCAAAGGTCCAAATGTGAGAGCTAAAACTATACAACTCTTAAAATAAAACATAAGGGTAAATCTTTCTGAGCTTATACATAGCAATTAGTTCTTAAACCACAACAAAAAAAGTAAATTGGACTTCATCAAAATTAAAAACTTTTCTGCTTCAATGGACACTATTATGAAAATTAAATGATCACCCAGAGAATGGGAAAAGTATTTGAAATCATGTAATTTATACTTAGAATATAAAAGAACCCTCTTATAAGTAAATCTAAAAAAGACAATTTAATATTAAAATGAACAAAGGAGAGGAAGCTTAAATAGCAGAAGAGTAGGGGACCTTGTTTCATCTGGTCCCTTAAATTTAACTAGATATCTATTAAATCATTCTGAACACCTATGAATTCAACCTGAGATGTAAGAAAAGAATTGCTAGAATTCTACAAATAGAATAGCGACCAGTTTTTGCAAGGTAGGAAGTGCGGAGAAGTGAATCTCAGGGGATATATCAGAAGATAAACGGCAGGGGTAGGGAGCCTCCGTAAGCTGGCACCAGAAAGTGATCTATCTCCAGAGTGCAAAATCAGAACTTTTAGAAATCTTCTCCAGTGATAGATGTCCCTGCCTGAAAGGTGCTCGTGTGGCAAAGCAGGGCAAAATCCCAGGTGGGATAGTTTGGTCTCAGGATCCCCGGAGTCCAGGAAGAACAGGGGTGCCTGAGCCGACAGAGTTCCCAAGCACTGGAATGGGGAAACCAGCTATGGTTAGTGAGCCTGGGAGTAGGTTCTCAGCTCCATTTACTGCAAACCCTGCACAATGGGGTGACCTCTCTCTGTGCAGGTCCCCTGTAAGCAACAGGCCTGCGGTGACCCTTCCTCCCTGGGGAGAATTGGTGGGGGTGCCCACCAAAGGAATCTTTAGAGTTTTGATGCGCACGAAAGTGAAGACTGCTTTTTCCCTAAGGGTTTACTGAAGAGAGAGGGCTGCGATTTCAGCTCTGGGGGCAGGAGATTGGGACACTGACATTTTTTTTTTTTTCATCCTCTAAAGCAGTGTGGAAAAACCTTCAGGGAACAAAAGCCACATAGAGCAACCTGAAGCAGCAGCTTACACTGAGCCTGGCCCCCTGGCAAGGGGTGGTACAACTCCACCTAGGCAAAGACACCTGACAATCAATGCAGCAGGCCCCTCCCCCAGAAAACCAGCTGGAACAATAGGAGAATACCAAGTTTACAGAGCACACAGAACTGCAAAACTCCAGTGCTAGGGGAAAATAGTATATAGAATTCAAGATTTTTTTTCCTCATGATTATTTTATCTTTCATTTAAAAATTTTTTTTCTTTTTTCCTTTTCAACTAGTTACTTATTTTATCGACTCTGTTTTTAAGTCTTTTTTTAACTTTCAGTTTTACATTTACATTCTATAGATATATTCTTCATTTTTGGCTTCCTGTCACTCTATTCAATTTTATTTTTGTATATATATAAGTTTTGCTCTCTTTACAATTTTGGGATTTAGTGTCTTCTAACAAACGGACCTAAGTACACCTAGGACCAAGTGGATCACCCTGTTTTGTTCACCTGGGAGATTATATTCTCTCCCCTGCTCCTTTTTTTTTTCTCTTTTTCTTTTCTTTTTTGGTTCTGACCTCTTGGGATTTGTCTAGTGTGTATTTTGCTTGGGTCGTGGTTGGTATTTTTGATTTTGTTCTCTTGTTCATCCATTCTTCTATGGGCAAAATGACTAGAAGGAGGAATTCACAACAAAAGAAAGAACCAGAGGTAATACTCTCTGCCACAGATCTAATCAGTGCAAATATAAGTAGAATGTCAGAGCTGGAATTTAGGATAATGATTATAAAGTTACTAGCTGGGCTTGAAAAAAAGCATTAAAGGCACTAGAGAATTTCTTAGTGCAGAAATAAAATCTAATGAGGACAAAATTAAAAATGCTTTAATTGAGATGCAATCTAAAATGGATGCGCTAACAGCTAGGGTAAATGAGGCAGAAGAGAGAATTAGTGACATAGAAAACAAGATGATGGAAAGGAAGGAAGCTGAGGAAAAGAGAGAAAACCAGTTAATGGACCATAAGGGAGAGCTTTGAGAAATCAGAGATAACAGAAAGTGAAACAATATTAGAATTACTGGTATCTCAGATGAAGAAGAAAGAGAGAGGGAGAGAAGGTATATTTCAGCAAATTGTAACTGAGAACTTCACTAATCTGCGGAAGGCATCAGGCATTCAAGTCCAGGAGGTAGAGAACACCCCTCAAAATCAATAAATATAGATCATCACCCCAACATGTAATGGTGAAGCTTATCAGAGATAAAGAGAAAATCCTGAAGGCAGCTCGAGGCAAGAGCTCCTTAACATACAATGGTAGAAACATTAGACTGGCAGCAGACCTATCCACAGAGACCTGGCAGGCCAGAAAGGACTGGCATGATATATTCAGGGTACTAAATGTGAAAAACATGCAGCCAAGAATACTTTATCCAGGAAGGATGTCATTCAGAATGGAAGGAAAGATACAGAGCTTCCAGGACAAACAGAAACTAAAAGAATTTGTGATCACTAAACCCTGCAGGAAATATTAAAGGGGATCCTGTAAGTGAAGAGAGAGCCCAAAAGTAACATAGACCAGAAAGAAACAGAGAGAGTTTACAGAAACAGGGACTTTACAGGTAATGCAGTGGCACTAAATTCATATCTTGCAATAGTTACTCTCTGAATGTAAATGGGCTAAAAGCTCCAATCAAAAGACAAAGGGTATCAGATTGGATAAAAAAGCAAGACCCATCCATATGCTGTCTACAAGAGACTCATTTTATTTCTAAAGACACCTCCAGATTGAATGTGAGGGGGTGGAAAACAATTTATCATGCTAATGGACCTCAAAAGAAAGCTGGGGTAGTAATCCTCATATCAGAAAAATTAGATTTTAAACCAAAGAGTGTAATAAGAGATGAGGAAGGACACTATATCCTACTAAAAGGGTCTATCCAACAAGAAGATCTAACAATTATAAATATTTATGCTAACACGGGAGAAGCCAATTATATAAACCAATTAATAACAAAATTAAAGAAATACATTGATAATAGTACAATAATAGTAGGGGACTTTAACACCCCACGCACAGCAATGGACAGATCATCTAAGCAGAAGATCAACAAGGAAACAAGAGCTTTGAATGGCACACTGAACCAGATGGACTACACAGATATATTAAGAGCATTCCATCCTAAAGCAACAGAATACACATTCTTCTCAAGTGCACATGGAACATTCTCCAGAGTAGATCACAAATCAGGTCTCAACTGGTAACAAAAGATTGGGATTATTCTCTGCATATTTTCATACCACAATGCTTTGAAACTTGAACTCAATCTCGAGAGGAAATTTGGAAGGAACTCAAACACTTGGCGGTTAAGAGCATCCTACTAAAGAATGAATGGGTCAACCAGGAAATTAAAGAAGAATTTTAAAAAATCATGAAAACAAATGAAAATGAAAACACAACTATTCAAAACCTTTGGATTACAGCAAGGTGGTCCTAAGAGGGAAGTACATAGCAATACAAGCCTTTCTCAAAATTTTAGAAAAGTCTCAAATACACAACCTAACCTTACACCTAAAGGAGCTGGAAAAAGAACAGCAAATAAAGCCTAAATCAAGTAGGGGAAGAGAAATAATAAAGTTTGGAGCAGAAATCAATGAAACAGAAACCAAAAGAACAGTAGAACAGATCAATAAAACTAGAAGCTTGTTCTTTGTAAGAATTAGTAAGATCGATAAACCCCTAGCCATACTTCTCAAAAAGAAAAGGGAAAGGACCCAAATTAATAAAATCATGAATGAAAGAGGAGAGGTCACGACAAACACCAAGGAAATACAAACAACTTTAAGAACATAGTATGAGAAATTATATGCAAACAAATAAGGCAATCTGGAAGAAATGGACACATTCCTGGAAACTTATAAACTACCCAAACTGAAACAGGAATAAATAGAAAACCTGAACAGACCCAAAACCAGCAAGGAAATTGAAGCAGTAATCAAAAATCTCCCAACAAACAAGAGTCCAGGGCTGGATGGCTTCCCAGGGGAATTCTACCAAACATTTAAGGAAGAACTAATGCCTATTCTTCTGAAGCTGTTTCAAAACAGAAATGGAAGGAAAACTTCCAAACTCATTCTATGAGGCCAGCATTACCTTGGTCCCCAAACCAGATAAAGACTCCATCAAAAAGGAGAATCACAGACCAATATTCCTGATGAACATGGATGCCAAAATTCTCACCAAGATACTAGCCAATAGGACCCAACAGTACATTAAAGAGGATTATTCACCACAACCAAGTGGGATTTATTCCTGGGCTGCAAGGTTGGCTCAACATTTGCAAATCATTATCAGTGTGATACATCACATTAATAAAAGAAAGGACAAGAATCATATGATCCTCTCAATTGATGCAGAAAAAACATTTGACAAAATACAGCATCCTTTCTTGATTAAAGCTTTCCACAGTGTAGGGATAGAGGGAACATACCTCAATATCATAAAAGCCATGTACAAAAAGCTCACAGCGAATATCATTCTCAATGGGGAAAAACTGAGAGCTTTTCTTGTAAGGCCAGGAACACGACAGGGATGCCCACTCTCACCACTGTTGTTCAACATACTAATAGAACTACTAGCTTCAGCAATCAGACAACAGAAATAAATAAAAGGTATTCAAATTGGCAAAGAAGAAATCAAACTCTCACTCTTCACAGATGACCTGATACTTTATGTGGAAAACCCAGAAGACTCCACCTTAAAATTGTTAGAACTTATACAAGAATTCAGCAATGTGGCAGGATATAAAATCAATGCCCCTAAATTAGTTTCATTTCTATACACTAACAATGAGGCAGAATAAAGATAAATTAAGGAACTGATTCTATTTATAATTGTACCTAAAACCATAAAATACCTAGCAATAAACCTAACCAAAGAGGTAAAGGATCTGTACTCTAAAAACTACAGATACTTAATGAAAGAAATTGAGGAAGACACACAGAAATGGAAAAACATTCCATACTCATGGATTGGAAGAATAAATATTGCTAAAATGTCTATGCTACCCAGAGCAACCTACACATTCAGTGCAATCTCCATCAAAATACCATTGATATTTTTCACAAAGCTGGAATAAATAATACTAAAATTTGTATGGAACCAGAAAAGACCCTGAAGAACCAGAGGAATGTTAAAAAAGAAAACCAAAGCTGGTGCATCACAATGCTGGACTTCAAGCTATATTTCAAAAGCTTTAAGCATCAAGACAGTATGGTACTGAAACAAAAGCAGACACATAGATCAATGGAGCAGAACAGAGAACCCAGAAATGGACCATCAACTCTATGGTCAACTAATCTTCGACAAAGCAGGAAAGAATATCCAATGGAAAAAGGATAGTCTCTTCAATAAATGGTGCTGGAAAAATTGGACAGCCACATGTAGAAGAATGAAACTGGACCATTTTCTTACACCATACACAAAAATAAACTCAAAATGGATGAACAACCTAAATATGAGACAGGAATCCATCAAAATCCTAGAGGAGAACATAGGCAGTAACCTCTTCCACCTCAGCCACAGCAACTTCTTGCTAGATATGTCTCCAAAGGCAAGAGAAATACAAGCAAAAATGAAGTATTGATACTTAATCAAGGTAAAAAGCTTCTGCACAGCAAAGGAAACAGTCAACAAAACTAAAATGCAACCTATGAGATGGGAGAAGATATTTACAAATGACACATCAAATAAAGGGCTAGTATCCAAGATCTATAAAGAACTTATCAAACTCAACACCCAAAAAACAAATAATCCAGTCAAGACATGGGCAGAAGACATGATCAGACATTTCTCCAAAGAAGACATACTAATGGCTAACAGACACATTAAAAAGATGCTCTACATCACTCAGCATCAGAGAAATACAAATCAAAACCACAATGAGATACCACCTCACACCAGTCAGAATGACTAAAATTAACAAGTCAGGGAACAACAAATGTTGGAGAGGATATGGAGAAAGGGGAACCTTCTTACACTGTTGGTGGGAATGCAAGCTGGTGCAGCTACTCTGGAAAACAGTATGGAGGTTCCTCAAAAAGTTAAAAATAGAACTACCCTATTACCCAGCAATTGCACTACTAGGTATTTACACCACAGAAACAAATGTATTGATCTGAAGGGGGCCCTGCCTCCCAATGTTTATAGTGGCAATGTCCACAATAGTCAAACTGTGGAAAGAGCTGAGATGTCCATCTACAAATGAATGGATAAAGAAGATGTTGTATATATATACACTAGAATATTACTCAGCCATCAGAAAGGATGAATACTTACTATTTATGTCAATGTTGAACTGGAGGGTATTATGCTGAGCAAAATAAGTCAATCTGAGAAAGACAATTATATGGTTTCACTCATATGTGGAATATAAGAAACAATGCCGAGGATCATAGGGGAAGGGAGAGAAAACTGAATGGGAAGTCATCAGAGAGGGAGAAAAACCATGAGACTCTTAACTATAGGAAACAAACTGAGGGTCACTAGATGGGAGGTGGGATGGGGGATGTGGTAATTGGGTGATGGGCATTAAGGAGGGCACATTTATATGTAACTGATGTTATATGTAACTGATGAATTATTGAACACTACATCTGAAACTAATGATGTATTATGTTGGCTAACTGAATCTAAATAAAAAATAAATAAAATGATTAAAGGGTCTAAATAGACACTCTCAAAGAAGACATTGAGCATTTAGAGAAGTGCTTGACATTATTGTCATCAAAGAAGTGAAAATCAAATCCACAATAAGATACCACTGCACACCCAACAGGATGACTAAAATAAAAAAGTTAGATAATAACAAATGTTGGTGAGAATGTAGAAAAATTAGAACCTTTAGGCACTGATGATTGGAATATAAAATAGTGCAGCCACTTTGGAAAACAGTCTGGCAATTCCTCAAATGGTTAAACATAAAATTTTCACACAACCCAAGAGTTCCACTCCTTTATATATACCCAAGAGAAATAAAAACTTATGTCCACTCAAAAATGCACAAATTTTTATAGCAGCATTATTCCTAATAGCCAAATGCTATAAAGAACTCAAATACCCACTAACTGATAGATATAAGAAGTACAGATCCATGCAATGGAATATTATTTGGCCATGAACAAGCCATGGATCACTATTATATGGTATAACCTGGATGAATTTTGAAAACATTATGCTCAGTGAAAGAAGCCAGTCATGGAAGTGCACATATCACACGATTCTATTTATATGAAATGCCAGAAGAGGCAAATCTGTAGAGACTGTTAGATCAATGGTTGCTTAGGGGTAGGTGGTATGATAGAATAAGTGGGGGAGGGGTCAGCTATATGGTATGAATTTTATTTTATTTTTTAGGTGATTGAGATGTTCTAAAATTAACTGTGGTAATATTTGTGTATATATTTGAATATACTAACAATCACTAAATTATACTATTTAAATGGGTAAATTATATGGCATGTGAATTATCTCAATAAACCTATTACAATAGATTCAAAATCTACTCAACTGGAAATCCAGTTCAATATATGATATAATCTACTTTACTGGAATGTTAATGGAAATATTCATGGCTGCACACATGCATAGAAAACATTATTTTAAAATTAAACAGGCATAGGGCGCCTGGGTGGCTCAGTTGGTTAAGCGACTGCCTTCGGCTCAGGTCATGATCCTGGAGTCCCGGGATCGAGTCCCACATCGGGCTCCCTGCTCGGCAGGGAGTCTGCTTCTCCCTCTGACCCTCCTCCCTGTGATGCTGTCTCTCATTCTCTCTCTCTCAAATAAATAAATAAAATCTTTAAAAAAAAAAATTAAACAGGCATAAATGAGTAGAGAATATACTATTAATATACATCTAATCATTTATAATTTCACTTGCAGAGAAAATCAGTCACACTCATTTTGATAAGTAACATCTATATTTGGCAATGCTTCATTGGATCAAATCCACCTGACTTAATATAAAGCATTTTGCCTACAGCATAATCTCAATGAATTTCGGCTCCGAATTCATACACAATAAAGAAAGAAAGAGAGAAAAAATAATTCTGTCACTAATATTTGACGCTAGATTCACAGATACATTTAACTTTTTAATCAGTCAACTTCCATAGTATTTTGAATGGAAATCTATTTAGAGTGTTGGTATTCTTAAGAGCAAAGTTTTTTAGCATAAGGCTTTAATAATAATAACAAGTTATCATTATTGAGTGACTAGTGGTTACTATTAAAAGATAAACCTCGGGGGCGGAGCAAGATGGCGGAGGAGTAGGAGACCTGGATTTCGTCTCCCCTCAGGAATTCAGCTGGATAGGAATCAAACCATTCTGAACACCTACGAACTCAACAGGAGATCGAAGAAAAGAATAGCAACAACTCTCTCACCAGAAAAGCGACCACTTTCTGGAAGGTAGGACGTGCGGAGAAGTGAATCCGAGGCGACATTTGGGAGGATAGACGGCAGGGGAGGGGCCTCCGTCGGCCGCTTCTGGCAAGTGATAGAACCACGGAGCACAAAATCGGAACTTTTAAAAGTCTGCTCTGCTGAGGGACGTCACTCTGGTGGCTAAGCGGGGGGTGGAACCCTCCGGGACAGTGTGGTCTCAGGACCCTCGGGGTCACAGAAAGACCGGGGGTGCCTGAGTGTGGCAGAGCTCCCAGGTAACGGAGCAGGGAAGCCGGCTGCAGAGGCGGAGCCCAGGTGCGGGCTCTCAGCTCGGGGTGGCCATAAACCGTGATCCGCGGCACAGTCGGGCCACTGCTCCTCCAGCAGGGACCCAACAAGCGGCAGATTGGGGGAGACTCACCTTCCTCCCCCGGGAGGAGCCGCGCGGGAGTGCACCGCAGGGATCTGCTGGGTTTGGAGACTCCACCCGGGGTCAGGTGCCAGAGATAGAAACACGCGGTCACAGGCCAGGTGAGCATGGAGTGCGGCCGGAGACCGGGGAGACGGGAGTGACTGACGGCTTTTCTCTGGGGGCTCATTGAGGAGCGGGGCCCGAGTTCTCGGCTCCTCCGGGGCAGAGATTGGGAGGCCGCCATTTTCACTCTCTGCCTCCCAAGCTGTGCGGAAAGCTTGCAGGGAACAAAAGCTCCAGAGAGCAAACCCGAGCAGATTACTTAGCTGGGAGGGGGCAAGGGCGGGGTAATTCCGCCTCCGGCAAAGACATTTGGAAACTATGGCAACAGGCCCCTCCCCCAGAAGATCAGCGAGAACAGCCAGCCAAGACCAAATTTACCAATCAATGAGAACGGCAGAACTCCAGCGCTAGGGGAATACTGCACATAGAATACATGGCTTTTTTACCATGATTCTTTAGTCTTTCAAAGTTAATTTTTTTAACTGTCTTTTTTTCTTTTTTTTGCTTTTTTTTATTTGAATTTTTCTTTTTCACTTTTTCAACCAACATCTTATCAATCCCTTTTTTAAAAAAACATTTTTATTTTTCATTTTTAGAGTCATATTCTATCCCTTCATAGTAGTTACCCGTATTTTTGGCATATATATATAAGTTGTTCTCTCTTTAAAATTTTGAGATAGTTTCTTCTAACAGATTAAAATATACCCTAAATCTCTAGTCTATGGTTTTTTCTACTCCCCTGCCTGATCACATTCTCTCCCTTTTTTTTTCTTTTTTCTTTTTTTAAATCCTCTTCTTTCTTTTTTCAAACAACTTCTTATCAATTCCTTTTATAAAATTTTTTATAATTCCATCTTTACAGTCATATTCCATCCCTTCATCATATCAACCCTTATTTTTATACATATATAAGTTTTCTTTCTTTAAAATTTTGGGAGGCACTTTCTTCTAAAAGACCAAAATACACCCCAAATCTAGTGTGGCACTGATCTATATACCAGCCTGATCATATTTGATCACATTCTGCTTTTTGTTGTTGTTGTTGTTTTGTTTTCTTTGTTTTTATCTTTTTCTTTTTCTTTTTTCTCTCTTTCCGTTTCTTATTCCACTGCTTCAGGTCTTTTCTGATTTGTTTAGAGTATATTTTCTGGGGACGTTGTGACTCTGCTAGCATTTTGTTCTCTCATTAATCTATTCTCCTCTGCACAAAATGACAAGATGGAAAAAATCACCTCAACAAAAAGAACAAGAGGTAGTACCGACTGCCAGGGACCTACTCAATATGGACATTAGTACGATGTCAGATATAGAGTTCAGAATCAAAACGTTAAAGATACTAGCTGGGCTTGAAAAAAATATGGAAGTTATTAGAGAAACCCTTTCTGGAGAAGTAAAAGAACTAAAATCCAACCAAGTAGAAATCAAAAAGGCTATTAATGACGTGCAATAAAAAATGGGGGCGCTAACTGCTAGGATAAATGAGGCAGAAGAGAGAATCAGTGATATAGAAGACCAAATGATGGAAAATAAAGAAGCTGAGAAAAAGAGAGATAAACAACTACTGGATCATGAGGGCAGAATTCGAGAGATAAGCGATACCATAAGATGAAACAACATTAGAATAATTGGGATCCCAGAAGAAGAAGAAAGGGAGAGAGGGGCAGAAGGTATAATGGAGCAAATTATAGCAGAGAACTTGGGGAAGGAAACAGGCATCAAAATCCAGGAGGCACAGAGAAACCCTCTCAAAATCAATAAAAATAGGTCAACACCCCAACATCTAATAGTAAAACTTACGAGTCTCAGAGACAAAGAGAAAATCCTGAAAGCATCTCGGGAGAAGAGATCTGTAACCTACAATGGTACAAACATTAGATTGGCAACAGACCTATCCACAGAGACCTGGCAGGCCAGAAAGGACTGGCAGGATATATTCAGAGCACTAAATGAGAAAAATATGCAGCCAAGAATACTCTATCCAGCTAGGCTGTCATTGAAAATTGAAGGAGAGATAAAAAGCTTCCAGGACAAACAAAAACTAAAGGAATTTGCAAACACGAAACCAGCCCTACAAGAAATCTTGAAAGGGGTCCTCTAGGCAAAGAGAGAGCCTAAAAGTAACATAGACCAGAAAGGAACACAGACAATATACGGTAACAGTCACCTTACAGGCAATACAATGGCACTAAATTCCTATTTTCAATAGTTACCCTGAATGGAAATGGGCTAAATGCCCCAATCAAAAGACACAGGCTATCAGATTGGATTAAAAAACAAGACCCATCAATATGCTGTCTGCAAGAGACTCATATTAGACCCAAAGACACCCCCAGATTGAAAGTGAGGGGGTGGAAAACCATTTACCATGCTAATGGACACCAAAAGAAAGCTGGGGTGGCTATTTGTCTATCAGACAAATTAGATTTTAAACCAAAGACTATAATAAGAGATGAGGAAGGACACTATATCCTACTTAAAGGATATCCAACAAGAAGATCTAACAATTATAAATATCTATGCCCCTAACATGGGAGCAGCCAATTATATAAGGCAATTAATAACAAAAGCAAAGAAACACATCGACAACAATACAATAATAGTGGGGGACTTTAACACCCCCCTCACTGAAATGGACAGATCGTCTAAGCAAAAGATCAACAAGGAAATAAAGACTTTAAATGACACACTGGACCAAATGGACTTCACAGACATATTCAGAACATTCCATCCCAAAGCAATGGAATACACATTCTTCTCTAGTCCCCATGGAACATTCTCCAGAATCGATCACATCCTACGTCATAAATCGGGTCTCAACCAGTACCAAAAGATTGGGATCATTCCCTGCCTATTTTCAGACCACAATGCTTTGAAACTAGAACTCAATCACAAGAGGAAAGTTGGAAAGAACTCAACTACATGGAGGCTAAAGAGCATCCTACTGAAGAATGAATGGGTCAACCAGGAAATTAAAGAAGAATTAAAAAAATACATGGAAACCAATGAAAATGAATACACAACTATTCAAAATCTTTGGGATGCAGCAAAGGCAGTCCTAAGAGGAAAGTATATAGCAATACAAGCCTTTCTTAAGAAACAAGAAAGGTCTCAAGTACACAACCTAACCCTACACCTAAAGGAGCTGGAGAAAGAACAGCAAATAAAGCCTAAACCCAGCAGGAGAAGAGAAATAATAAAGATCAGAGCAGAAATCAATGAAATAGAAACTAAAAGAACAGTAGAAGAGATCAACGAAACTAGGAGCTGGTTCTTTGAAAGAATTAACAAGATTGATAAACCCCTGGCCAGACTTATCAAAAAGAGAAGAGAAATGACCCAAATCAACAAAATCAAGAAGGAAAGAGGAGAAATCACAACCAACACCAAAGAAACACAAACAATTATAAGAACGTATTATGAGCAACTCTATGCCAGCAAATTAGCTAATCTGGAAGAAATGGATGCATTCCTAGAGATGTATCAACTACCAAAACTGAACCAGGATGAAACAGAAAACCTGAAGAGACGTATAACCACTAAGGAAATTGAAGCAGTCATCAAAAATCTCCCAACAAACAAAAGCCCAGGGCCAGATGGCTTCCCAGGGGAATTCTACCAAACATTTCAAGAAGAATTATTACCTATTCTTCTGAAACTGTTCCAAAAAATAGAAATGGAAGGAAAACTTCCAAACTCATTTTATGAGGCCAGCATTACCTTGATCCCAAAACCAGACAAAGACCCCATCAAAAAGGAGAATTACAGACCAATATCCCTGATGAACATGGATGTAAAAATTCTCACCAAAATACTAGCCAATAGGATCCAACAGTACATTAAAAGGATCATTCACCACTTGGTCGTGGTGAATGATCCTTT